>NW_012105143.1:694620-713249 GCF_000951045.1 Mandrillus leucophaeus
CTAATATTATTTCTAGAAAATACTTGCTAAATCAGACCTCCAACTCCTGGAGAAAAAATATATTTATTTAGGCAGATTTATAATTAGAAAAAAATCTGAGAAATATAGAGGTTCATAGTCACTTGAAGAGCCGTTGAATTAACCATTCAAGGGAATTGTTTTTTCTTTAAAAGACTGCAATTCTCTGAGTGCATAATAGATAGTTATCATTCTAGACAACAGTAATAACTTAACTCTGCCAGGCAGTAATCAGTGTGAACACCAGAAGCAAAGTTAAGGATGGCATCACCAGGTAGAGAAGAAATCAAATCCCAGGTGTCATAGTTTTAATCTCACAATGTCCAAAGACAATTGTATCAGAGGGAGTCAGAGATAGCATCCAGAGGGAGCAAAGGACATCAAAGGTAAGTGAACTCTGGTCCTAGAGCAGAGAAGGTCTATTTTCTGTCATTTGTTTACACCGCATTCCTTGTTAGTTTTGAACATAGATCATGGTGGCCAGGAAGATGGCAATGATTTCCCGGTATGCTGTAGTAGATGCTGCTATGCTGTCGGTACCCTTCCCCCTTGTATTCTCTTAGCTCTTACCATTTCTACACACATCAGTCTGACAGCTTCCAACCACGAACACCTATGTCTCTTTGAGCGCTTTCTCTAGTTATCTGAACCTTCCCAGAAAGCTGGAAGTGCCAAGGAGTTAACAGCTCCCCAGCCACCCTCAAGCAATAACTGACCGAAGTTAATACCTTGGAGGCATCTTCCACACTGCCGCTGAGAGTACGCCAGCAGGAAGGCCTTAGCTGTGCATGGTGTGTATTTGCTTCATTTCCTTGCCTGCCTTATATCCCCATTCTTTACTGATGTTTCTTAGAATCACCTGCCAGATGAACTTCTTGCACTAGAATCCTTGTGCCTCCAGAAATGCAGCTGAAAACATAGGTCCACACTGATATAGAAAGGAAGGGAAATTAGAAATTCTAGAGTTATCACAAGATCCTAAAAGTGCCCCAATGTCAACGATCCTGTTTTTGTGTCAGACATGTTAGTACAGATACCATAAAACATAGGTAATTCTAGAGGAGCTAGGTCCAATCTGTGGATTACCAAGACCAATTTTCTGAGCCATGCCCCATCCAGGCAATCAGATGAAAAGAGTGTCTTTCTGTCATTTAGGGAAAACCATGAATCCATTGATTCATGGAGACCAACAAGGCCTTTGCACGTGATCAGGATGACTGGTCAGGATGCCTATCATGTATGCCATGTAAATGTTTCAACTGTGGGGCTCTGCAAAGGGTTTTAGGTCAGTAAGTGTAGAGTGCATTCAAGAATGAAAATTATCAAGTATTCAGAAGGAGATGGATTCTGGGGCTCTGAGAAATGTTCTTTGTGAGTCCTTTGAGAGTCAGGAGCCAGAGTTTCGAATCCTACATGTGGCTCAGTTTTCAGTCTGAATAAAAAATCCGTGGGGTACTAGACAAGAGCAGTGCCTGGGAGACTCGGGGGACTCAAAACCAGGACATGAACAAGGTACTTTGTTTATAAGGAACTCCCATGGCAACCTTCAGAAAGAAAAATGTGGTCTAACAGTAATTGCATAGTTGGGGCCGAAGTAGAGCACCAGCAAGCAGCAAACCCATAGGAATGAGGTCCATTCAACCATCTGCAAATGGCAGGTGATGGAGAAAGGTAGAGGATCAGACCCTGTGGGGAAGTCTTGGGACATTTTCATGGCTGCAGAAATTGCTGGGACATTTAAGGAATATAAAGGAAGTCAATGTGGTAAGAAAAATAAACACAAGGAAACTGACAGAAAATTAGATTGCAAAGTAACATAAGAACCAGACATATAAAGACTCATAAGCCATGATAAGAAGTTTGGGTCACATTTCAATTGCAATGGGAGACCATAGGGGCAGTTTTGAGTAGAAGAATGATATGTTCACATCTAAATTTTGAGATCACTTTGGCTATAGAAGAAGATTGACCTGACATTTACCAAATATACCAGAAACTGTGCTTATGATACACTAGACATTGTGCTAAAGCTCTCAGTGCGTGTAATCCTCACTATATCTTGACAAAACAGGTCATTTTTATTATCTCCATGGCTCAGAAAAGATGTGTCTAACCCTGAGTCACCCACTGGTAAATGATGGAGTTAGGCACTGAATCCAGACAGAGCTCATTGCAAAGGCTGAACTCAAAATAAACCTCAGAGCACTCACGAGAGCCTGTATGCAAATGCCCTCTCTCCAACCTATCACCTAATGCTTTTGACGTTCTCATGGGTTCAGTAAGTTATATCACAGAATCCACTGTCTGTTCAATGGCTGCCCAGTATGAACGTGGAGTTTTCATGGAACAGGTTTTTGTCTGGGGGCCCCACTTCTCTAGCATTACAGGTGTGCCTTTTTCTATGCATTAAATCTATGGATACTATTACTGAACTGAATTTGGGTCTGCCTGCTCAGTGCGGAAAAGCCAAACACTGACATTGAGATTTGCAGCGAGAGAAAGCGAGGCGTTTATTGCAGGGAATCAACCAAGGAGAATCCGGCAGCTCGTTCTTGAGAAAAGAATTCTCCAGTGGCTTACATGTAAGGGTTTTCTTTGAGACACAGTCTCGCTCTGTCACTCAGGCTGCAGTGCAGTGGCACGATCTCAGCTCACTGCAACCTCCGCCTCCCGGATTCAAGCAATTCTCCTGCCTCAGCCTCCCAAGTAGCTAGGATTGCAGGTGCGTGCCACCACACCCAGCTGATTTTTTTTGTATTTTTAGTAGAGATGGGGTTTCACCGTGTTAGCCAGGATGGTTTCGATCTCCTGACCTCGTGATCTGTCCACCTCGGCCTCCCACAGTGCTGGGATTACAGGTGTGAGCCACCGCGCTTGGCCACAGGTAAGGGTTTTTAAGGTGAGGAAGCAGAGGTTACGGGCAGCGTCATAAACCAATACGTGGAGGCTATCCATTAGTTTGACCTAAAAAGGCAGGACATCTTCAATCAGGGGTTTATAGGTCACAGGTAGATTCAAAGATTTTCTGGTTCGTAATTGATTAAGGAAGTGAAACTGTCTGAAGACTTGAGATCAGCAGAAAAGATGTTAGGTCTGAACCTGAAAGCATGACCTCCTCCAGGCCTCTTGGGAAGAAATTTAGAACAAAGAATGGCAGTCCGGAATTCAGTCCTCAGTTCCTTCTTACCTGGGGTGTATGCACCAGGGGATCCATTTGGTGGGGGTCTAGGTTTCTAGAGAACAACTCAGGGACACATGTTAAAATATAATCTTGGTCGGGCACTGTGGCTCACACCTGTAATCCCAGCACTTTTTGGGAGACTGAGGCGGGCAGTTCATTTGAGGCTGAGGAGTTCGAGAGCAGCCTGACCAACATGGTGAAACCCTGTCTCTACTAAAAATACAACAACAGCAACAACAACAAATAGCCAGATGTGGTGGTGTACACCTGTAATCCTAGCTACTTGGGAGGCTGAGGCAGGAGAATCACTTAAATCTGGGTGGCTGAGGTTGCAGTGAGCTGAGATCTCACCACTGCACTCCAGCCTGGGTGACAGAGTGAGACTCCATCTCAAAAAGAAAAGAAAAGAAAAGAAAAGAAAAGATGTTACCTTTATGTCCATCGATGGTGGACTGCATACAGAAAATATGGTACATATACACCATGGACTACTACACAGCCATAAAAAAGAATCAAATCATGTCCTTATTGCAGCCGCATAGATGGAGCTGGAGGCCATTATCCTAAGTGGATTAATATAGGAACAGAAAATCAAACAGAGCATTTTCTCACTTTTAAGTGGGAGCTACAAACTGAGTACACATGGACACGAAGAAGGGAACAGTAGACCCTGGGGCCTACTTGAGGGTGGACGATAGTGAGGAATGAAAAACTACCTATTGGGTGCTATGCTGATTACCTGGGTGACGAAATTATCTGCACACCAAACCCCTGCAGCACACAATTCACCCATGGAACAAACCTGCACATGTGCCTCTTGAACCTAAAATAAAAGAAAAAAAAAAATCTGTTATCTTTAGTTTCTGTAGGGAACCAAACATCTCCTGACTCTAACTTCATTGGTTATTGTTTTAAGCCACTGTTACCTTCTTGATTAATCGAGTTGCTCATTTTCTTCTCTGGGCTAGCTAGGTGTCTGGAATTTCCCTTGGAGGAACTCAAGATTTTCCTTTATCTCCATCGTTGGGGGTTCCACAGGCCCGTAAGTGGGGGTCTGTACTCCTTCTCATTACCTGTTTATAGGTGCTACATTCTCACTGAGTTTTGAGGGTGGGCTGGAGGGAGAGCAGGACATAGCCTGGGGCCAATGTCACTTGGGGCCCTTGGGCCTCAGGATCTCTTTCAGCAGGCTCAGGCTGATGTTAGGCTCTTCACTGAGACCTTAGCAGTGTCCTTGTAAAACCCTACAAGAGTCATAAGGGGTTCTTAAGGGGACATTTGCCCAGAACAATTTAAGTGCACTTTGGGGCATCTATCCCTGCTTCCTGCAGACTTGCATTTTTTTTCATCTATTCCAGACAAGCATATATCAACCCTGTCCTAAAATCTTTTCAGAAAGTGATCCCACAAGTTTTGCATTACAGGAAAGTACTTCCATTTGGTACTTACAGAAACATCCCTTTACCCAGTGCCACTTAGGAATAAGCAAACCCAGATCCACACTGCAACTTCTACAAATCCTTGCATGTCTCCCAGCACATCCCAGGTGCCCTCATTTACTGTCTTGTTTATTTCATCATCTCAAATTCTTCACAAGTTTGATTATAATAATGAACACAAGTTGAGACTGCCTCCTAGATCACAATAATTCTCTCAGTGGTGATCATTCTTCCACCATAGCCTCCCTTCTTATAAGATGTTCTGACCCTTGGCCACAAGCCGTAAACACATGACCCAAGCAGAGTTATTCACAGAGCCTCACCACCATCCCCTGCCATGGTTCAAGGCATGAATGTGTGATTTAAGCCTGGCCAACCAGCGTACTTTCTAGGAAGTTTTTTTCTAGTTAAATTGGAAGGGGTACCTGGGTGCATCGGCGTGTACCTGCAGTTCCAGCTACTATGGAGGCTGAAGTGGGAAGACTCCTGGAGCCTAAGAGTTCAGGCCAGCCTGGGCAATATAGTAAGACCCACCTCTAAAAGAAAATGATAGAAGCCTTTTCCCTTTTCCAGACATGGAGATGTTGCCAAGCTGGAGACCATATTATCAACCATGCAATTGTGTTGCACTGTGACGATGTAGCCACAGGAAGAGGGAAGCAGAGAAGGGAAACCAACAGGTTCCCCATGGTGTCTAACTCCCTCGTTACTCAGGTTACTACCCCTCCTCTGGGTTTGTTCATGTGAGCCACTGAATTTTTTCTTCCTTCTTTAAACTGATTTTAATCCTGACAAGGTCCAACTTTTCATTAAATAGCAAAGAAATAAATTGAAGAGAAAGGGGAAAGAAACAGCTCTACAGGAAGGGGCACCCTGATGGTGGAAATGATGGTTGATAATGCCACACTGAGAGAGAGAACTGGAGAGGCAAGGAGCAGGCAGAGCACGCAGTTCCGAAGCGCAGTGCGGGATGTTAATAACTCTGACCCTGAATCTGTGCCAAAAGTTCAATAGACTCTGTGTAAATGAGGGATAAAATAATAGCTATTTTAGAGATATTTAAATCCAAATGGTGAATTCTTTTTAGAGCTCAGGTATTTGAAGGACTGGATTTGCTTATGAAGAACTACATGCTAAATTCCAGACAAATAAAGCACTTTAAAAAGGATTTTTACCATATCAAATTCATAATTTTACCCAACACTCTAAAATTATTTTCTCTTACAGATTCTATTTTCTATTCCAAAAGCAAACACTTGTATAAACACAGATTTCCTTTCATTTCTTTTCCATTTTCTTTTTCTTGCTGTTTAATTCATTCCTGTTTCCATCATTTGGGCCTGTTTGTCCACAACTTGCTCTACCTTCAGCACTGGCCATATCCCAGTCCTCAGAATTGAAGTGCTTTTGTTGTTGTTTTTGTTTTACCAAAGGTGCATTCATTCAAAACGCAAGGCCTCTACCTTCTGGTAGTTTATCTCCTGTGCTTGCCCTACAGCCCTACGGTCACGACCCCAGCTTGCTGCCCAGGAAGTGGTAAGGCAGATCCGTGAGTTAACAGACTGTCCTGAGTCATGGTTCTAACCAATACTCATCCTCCTGGGACAGAGGCTCCTGCCCATCCCCCAAAGACGTACCTTTGATAAATTCCACTTCAGCCGCTGAACTCCTGTGCTAACTCTATAGCTCTCCAATTATCGCCTTTCCCTCCTGGGTGCTCTGGGCCCCTGCCTATCCAGCAGGAGAGCCTCAAAGCAGGGCTTAGCCCATGAGAGTTCTTGGTTTTGGCCAGGAAAGAATTCAAAGGCAAGCCAGTGGTAGGGTGGAAGAAAACAGCTTTATTGAAGAGGCGGTGTTACACCTCCAGCAGTTACAGCTCTGTGACGGCTCCTGCAGAGCAGGGCTACTGCACAAGGTAATGTGCCGGGAGGAGCAACTCAGGGCAGTTCTCAATCATATTTATACCCACTTTTCATTACATGTGCATCAAAGGGCGGTTTATGCAGAAGGATGATTGCCATGGAAAGGGGCCATAACTCCAGGGGCCATGGCAATGGCAAACTGATGTGGCACACTGGTGGGCGTGTCTTATGGAAAGCTGCTTCCACTCCATTTCTGTCTTAGCCAGTCCTCAATTTGGTCTGTTGTCTGAGCCCTACCTCGAGTCTAGTCCCACCTCGAGTCTAGTCCCACCTCCTACCTCACCACCTCCTGCCAGATCACCTTGGTACAACCTGTTTGAGTCCAGTTACTCCTGTCATCTCCCACTAGGTCATATGGACCCCTGCTTACTCATGTCTTTCTCCGGTTACCTGCTACTCTCCACCTCCTGCTAACCTCCATCAGGGCCCATCTGGGCCTATCATACAGCTGCTGATGCAGGTAACATTGATTTCTCTGACTTGAAGCCCTTTGCCCTCTTGATCCATGCTCCAAGTTTTTCTAACTGTGTGCATTTCTACCATCCCACTGACCCCCAAATAGCCATGTCCCACAGGTATTTCTAATATACATTCCAGCTTCTTGTCTCCATTGGTGTTGAATATTATATACGCTCCTTTTATTAGTATAGTTTCCTAAGTATATGACTTCCATACCTTTTGGCATGTGAATCTCCAAGATTTTTTTTCTAATTCTTCTAGGCTTTATACTGAATTTTACCAATGACTTGTAATTTTTTTTTTTTTTTAAGACAGAGTCTCACTCTGTCGCCCAGGCCAGAGTGCAGTGGGTCGATCTCAGCTCACTGCAAGCTCCATCTCCCAGGTTCATGTCTTTCTCCCACCTCAGCTGGGTTTTACAGCTGAGATTACAGGCGCATGCCACCATGCCCGGCTAATTTTGTGTTTGTATTTTTAGTAGAGATGGGGTTTCACGGTGTTAGCCAGGATGGTCTCGATCTCCTGACCTCGTGATCCGCCCGTCTCGGCCTCCCAAAGTGCTGGGATTACAGGCGTGAGACACTGCGCCCAGCCATGACTTGTAATTTATATTGTGTTATATCTATGCCACCACCCCTTTAAGATCTTTGCGTAGTTCTGCCGTTCCACTTCTACCGTATACTTGTGTTTCTGTGTAATATCTGTATATAACTTCCCCGCTTTTGAATGTTCTTACTTTTTCAACATTCTGCCATTCTTGTCGAATTATGCATTTTGTAATTCTATTTCTTTCTCAAAGAGGGACTCCTACCCTTCAGTGTTTTATCTTAGGTCAATAAAATTTAAATTTTTTGAGAATTTAAAAATTAACTGAGAACTTGTCCTTTTCTTCCTAATTAGTCAAACCATAATTTGATCAATTGAAAATAATTGTACATTTATTATTGATAGCTTGCTCTTACTCTAGTTTTCCAGTGGTAGGGATGTGAACTGTCTTTGGGCTACATTATTCTTATTATTTCGTAAAATATTAAAAACTGTCTTCATCAGTGAGACCACTTAACTGACATCCAGAAAGCAGCAGAATTGTTTCACCCAACTCGTCTGATATTTTCAAAATCTTTCACATAATAATTCGTCCCCTTCTTATTTTAATTTTTCAATTATTTTCCCATACCTATAATAATTAATATCTATCCATATATCAGATACTGCTGGCTCCTGAGTTTCCTTCCTGCTCCAGCCGTTGGACCCTGCATGTGATCCCTCTTTGCTTTGAGTCACCCGCTCTCAGCTTCACCTCTCAGTGCAGCAGAGGCTGCTATGAACAGTCCCTGGGGGGGCTTCACCTTCCTTTCCAATAACAATCTCACCTGGAGCAGGCAGTGCAATTTTTTTTTCCTTTCTAGATACATTTTTGTATTGTATGAATACAGAAGAAAAGAATGGTTTTTCTTAAAGGAAGCGAAAAAATGAAAACTGAACAGTAATAGAAAAATGGTCAAAGAACATGAAGAGGTAATTGACAAAAGAAATTCCCATGGACAATAAACATATGAAAAATGTTCAACACCAGATTAACAAGGAAAATTAAAATCATGAGATGTCCCTTTCATCTAACAGATTGGCAAAATTAAATACATTCTCAATGTCAGAATTCAAAAAATTTTCTAAAACATTGCATTTGCATTGCTGGAAAAGAAGATGAATTGCAACACTCTAAAAGCTAGCTCAGCAAAATGTATCAAATGCCTTAGGTTTCAAGTAACATTTATCCATACGTCTCTGGAAATTTAACTTCTTGGTTAAAAGGAAAAAAGAGTAACAGTAAACTTTTATCCATATGCATAATTATAACAACATTATTTAGAATAGTATAAAAAGAGAAACAGTCTAAATGTTCATCCATTGAGGATTGTCTGTATCCATTTTATTCTGTCCGTGATGGAAGCCACGAGGTCCTTAGAGATCACACACTATACGAATACAAAGAAAAATTTTATAGTATGCTGCTAAGAGAATAAATCAAGTGTGAAAATAATATGGATGGCTTAAATCAAACTATAAATTATTTTTGAGAAGTTGTTTAGATGCATAGGACAAAATACCAAAAGATGACAAAATGAAAAGTTATTGGTGGCTATTTCTGGGGGTTCCAATGTGGAGATTTTTTCTCTCTTGTGCTTTTCTATGTTCTCCAAATTGCTTATAATTTTAAAAAACTTAACTTTTTAAAAAGAGTCAACCTTTGGAAACACTGAACGTGTCCCATAACTCAACATCAGTACCTATCAGTTTCCTGTTTCCTCTAATTCATCTTATTTTTCCTAAACAGTAATGCTGTGGGGTGGGGTGGGGTAGGGGAAATGCCATCTACTACTTTTTTTCTCTGTTGTTTTGTTGTTAACACTCCTTCAGTATTGCTCTTTGTTCACTGAAATATGAATCAGTGGTTGAAATAGATCCAGCATCTTGCCAGTTACTAGAATCAAGAATGAGAGCAGGCAACCACATGGTGTTTCCTGAGTTCCAGGAGCTGTTCTAATAATGCACGAGTGTGTGTGTGCGCGCGCATGTGTGTGTATTTAAATTCTCACACAACAGCTCCGTGAAATAGATCTTAATATCATGCCCCATTTATGAATGAAGAAACTGAGAAGCCAAGTGACCTGCCCAAAGTCACACAGTAAGTGCGTGTCCAAGCCTGGATTCAAGCACAGTCAGTCTGCCCCAGAAGCTGTGCCCACCATCACCATGAGATGCCACTTCTACAAGGATACAAGATGCACACAGTGTGACTTTCATGTTTTCCACTCTTTGCCATTGCACTATTTCAACCGAGGTCTGGGTTAAGTAAGAATTTTTGGACTGGCTTTGATCCTTAACTGCCATTTATAACATGACTTCTATAGGAAGAAATCACTACGCATTCTAAAGAACTGACCTTCAGATGAAATTTCTGAAAAGTCTATTTATAAGTTGGGGTGTGCCTGCTTATCTCCCAAGGAGATTATTGCCAAGGGAAAGACATGTGTTTCCATCCAAAAGAAATGTCTGGAAATTATTTGGCCTTTGGATCAACTCAGGCCATCCACCTTTAGCCAGGAGTTTACTCTGAGGACTCTTCATGAAGTGCTTAAACCATGAATAAAGAGTCTTCGGAATGCTAACATCAAGTCACAGGCATGGTTTTGGAAGCCCTAGAATTTTCAAATGGGCACACACATACTTCTGGGAAAAGGGTCCTTCTTGGCCACTTGGCACTCTTGAAGAGAAGGCAGAAAAGCATGGAAGTCGAGCATTTCTTCATCCTTTCAGAAGTAGATGAATGTTCAGTGAAGATAAAATGTTCTAGAAGAGAGAAAAGGCTGAGGGGCAGGAGAGATATAAACTTGCATAATTTTCATTGTTCCCAAATATATTCTAATATACGCTTGGATTTGCCTGCTAGAAGTAGACCACATAATCAACAGGTTGCAAAAATTGCTTACTGAGCTATTTCAATCCAATTTCTAATAGCAAGAGACAGAGTACAATTTTGCTCCATTTCCCTTTCCAAAAGGTAAAGCTGTCAGAGAAGTTTATATTTATGGAAAAGCAATACAGCAATATCATACTGTATCCTTAGAAAAACGCATATTTGTACACATTTTCTCCTTCATCAGTAAGAGAAAATGGGCAGACTCAGACATAACAGGAGAACTCTCCCTAGCTGAGAATTAAACCAAGAAAAACTAAAGATACAGTTTAAAAGCTTTTTATACAAAACCATCTCACTGGGAAAACCAAAACAAGCGACCGTTCCCAAATTGCAAGGACATGAACCACATTGTCACAAACTGGAAATCGTACAAGATTAGGAAATAACAAAATCTAATCTTCTCATGGAAAAAGAAATCATAGTCTTCTGAAGTTCCACAAAGAACACTGTGCAGCTTTATTACTCTAAGGAAAAATTCTGAATAGAAAGTAGTGATATTTTCTGGTCATGGCGATAAAGCTCATTCTTTACATGTGGTATACATTCAGTAAGTGTTTGAAAACAGATCCTATTATAGGCACATAATTTTGATACATGTGTTTATCACTGATTAGGTTTTACACATAGCAGACTTGTATTACGTCTGGTTCTTAAAGCTGAGGGACTCATAAATAATCTGCATACTGAGTTGTTGGTTCCTTTTGTTCTGTTTGATGAAAAGAAAGTGTGTTTTTAGAAGGAGAAAAAGACTTTTTAATCATTCATCAGCTCTGTTAATAAGCACTCTAAATCCTAGAATGCGGGCTTAGATTTCCTGAAGACTTTAATGGCATATTCTTTTACAACTATTCTTCACTAAGATATCATTTTATTGTATTGACCTTTTTTTTATTTCCATGTCTAAGTCCAATGATACTGATAACAGACTAGAACTATAGAACTACACTTTTCAAGGTAATAGCCCCTGGACACATATGGCTATTAAGCTCCAGAAATGTGGTTGGTGTGAATTCAAATACACTAGGAGAGTAAAATACACACTAGATTTGAAGGCTTAGTACAAAAAAAGAAGAATGCAAATCATCAACATCATAATTTTTATATCACTGACGTGTTGAAATGATACTCTTTTGGATATACTGTAACATAGAAAATATATTTTTAAAATTCATGTTATCCATTCTCTATTCTCGGTCCTGTCCCTGGCCCCAGCAGGCTGACCTCTGAGGACTGAGCCCCCCAGGCTTCATTGATGGGAGGTTCTTGGTTGAGTTCAGCCAATGGGTGGCCCTCGCAGAAGATCTGAATGTGAGAAAAAGGAGCAGGCAAGACAAGCCTTTACTCTTCTCCCCTCCCTACCTTAGGTCCATGTTTCTCAGAGAAGCTGGGCATCACGGTAACAACAGCTCTAACTTGGTGGCTCCTCCTCTGGGACTCCACCTTCCCTGGGCTCTGAAAACACAACGTCCTGCTTCATCACTTAGGGAAGTAGCACTTCCCACTGTTACTGTTCTCTGGGTGCCTTGTCACCCACCCTTGGTTGGTTTCCTTAACCCTGCCACTCTTTTTTTTTTGAGACAGAGTGTTGCACTGTTGCCCAGGCTGGAGTGCAGTGGCACGATCTTGGCTCACTGCGAGCTCCGCCTCCCAGGTTCACGCCATTCTCCTGCCTCAGCCTCCTGAGTAGCTGGGACTACAGGGGCCCGCCCCCACGCCCGGCTAATTTTTTTTTTAAATTTCTTTTTTATTTTTAGTAGGGATGGGGTTTCACCGTGTTAGCCAGGATGGTCTCAATCTCCTGATCTCATGATCCACCCGCCTCGGCCTCCCAAAGTGCTGGGATTACAGGTGTGAGCCACCATGCGTGGCCTAGCCCTGCCAGTCTTTAGTTCATCCCTGTATTAATTAACCTATGAATGCATTAGGCTTTTATGCATTAATAGGTGCTTTTGAAACACATGCGGTGAATTCCGCCCCCTGCTGGCACCCTGCCTGATATATAAACCCATTCTTTTCTCCTATATAACAGTAGAAAAAGCCAAGATCCAATACCCGGCCAGGCGCGGTGGCTCAAGCCTGTAATCCCAGCACTTTGGGAGGCCGAGACGGGCGGATCACGAGGTCAGGAGATCAAGACCATCCTGGCTAACACGGTGAAACCCCGTCTCTGCTAAAAAATACAAAAAAACTAGCCGGGCGAGGTGGCGGGCGCCTGTAGTCCCAGCTACTCGGGAGGCTGAGGCAGGAGAATGGCGTAAACCCGGGAGGCGGAGCTTGCAGTGAGCTGAGATCCGGCCACTGCACTCCAGCCTGGGCTACAGAGCGAGACTCCGTCTCCAAAAAAAAAAAAAAAAAAAAAAAAAGATCCAATACCCACGGACAAGATATCTTAGATTATGTTAAGATGAGTTTGATGCATTGAAATCAGCATATGCACTCTTTTTCTTAATGATCCAAGAGCTTCTTGGTGACACAAGAAAGTCAATATGATTTAAACCCTGCCCACAGTGGCCAAGCCACCATCTCACTTCAAGAATGTGAGCAAATGAGGAAAGCCCACAGAAAACAAAACTGTGCGGCTGAAATAGTAAGTGCCCACAGAGCTGCAAGCACAGTATTTGAGAGTTTAGAGGAAGAAGAAATATACGGATGTGGTCTGCATTTCCCACTCTGTCTTGCAATCATTTTTCTAGCAAACAGCAGGAAATGTGAACATTGCCTGGAGCATAAAATCTGGGTATCATGCAAGGTGTTGCAGACCTGTAGTCCTGGCTACTCAGGAGGCTGAGGGGAGAGGACACCCTGAGTCCAGGAATGCAAGGTTGCAGTGAGCAGTGATTGCCCCACCGTGCTCCAGCCTAGGTGACAGAGTAAGACTCCATTTCTAAAAACAAACAAACAAAACAAAAAATGCTGGCTAAGGCAATAACAGGTGGTCATAATAATAAGTGTAGCTAATGACTATCTAGTAGCTCCTATTAGCCTAACATTCTGCTAAATACTTTACACAACTATTGCTATCACTTCCGAATAGTACTTGTCATTTTCCAGGTACTTTTTATACTAACCACTTTACCTCTATTAACTCATGTAATCTTCATAACAACCTTAGAGACAAATACTATGGTAGTCTTCATTTTACAGATGCAAAAACTGGGGTGCAGACTTTAATCAACTTGCCCAAGGTCCCACAGACAATAACTGGTGGAACTGGAGTTTGAGTGAGGCAGCCCGGCCCCAGAGACTTCATTTGTGGCCATTATGCCCTACACCTTCTCAAAGGCTGAGTTAATCTTCACAACACCCCATGAAGCTCTGAGGAGAGCAAAGGTTCAGAATTGCTTCCCAAACTCACCCAAGATCGTAAGACTAGTCCCCATGACACTAGACTGCCTCCCAAATAAACCTGGAAAATGAACTGGGGCCAAACTGTAGAGAGCTTAGATGAATACCTTAGTGCAAAGATGAATACTTTAGTCAATCTGTCCTTACTCCTTAACTTTGCTCTTCATTGGCCCCCATGCTTCGTGCTCTGTGTAAGCCACCCAATCGTTATCTTTGACTCCTTTTCCACATCTCGTTCCGTTATCTGCCTTCCTCTCTCCAACAGTTTACCTTCCATCCTCATCTTCCTGCATTAACTTCAACAGTACCAGACATTTCTCAATTGGCCAACTGCTCTCCACTTTCTCCATCCCTACCTCACATGTGGAAGAATGGAACTAACCCCAACCATCTTCGACAGCCACCCTTGATTTCCCTCAGCCAATCAGCAGGGCTTATCTACCTATTCACAGGAACTGGTTGAGAGACAGACCTAGCAGATTGCTGGAACCAGCTCCCAGGGGCTTCAGAGTCCACTGCGGCCCCCTCTACCCCACAGTGGGTCCAGGGACATCACGTTGGTAGTCTGAAATCAGCCACGGTGAGAGAGTTTGTGCCATAAAAATCAAACGCTGCGTATCAGGGTTTTTTTTGTTGTTGTTTTTGTTTTTTTCATTTTTACCTCTTTTCTTTTTCTTTTTCTTATTTGAGAAAGAGAGACAGGGAGAGGGAATTGCTAGATATTCATCTGTACACTACTTGGACGAACAAGACCTAATTTAGGTCCATGAGACGTGAGGAGATATTTAATCAGGGTTTGGAGAAATCATTGAAGAAGATTCTGTTCTTTTGTGTAGGGAGAGTTATAAAGAAATTGGATCTTGGCCGGGCGCGGTGGCTCAAGCCTGTAATCCCAGCACTTTGGGAGGCCGAGACGGGCGGATCACAAGGTCAGGAGATCGAGACCATCCTGGCTAACATGGTGAAACCCTGTCTCTACTAAAAATACAAAAAACTAGCCGGGCGAGGTGGCGGGCGCCTGTAGTCCCAGTTACTCGGGAGGCTGAGGCAGGAGAATGGCATAAACCCGGGAGGCGGAGCTTGCAGTGAGCTGAGATCCGGCCACTGCACTCCAGCCTGGGCGACAGAGCGAGACTCCGTCTCAAAAAAAAAAAAAAAAAGAAATTGGATCTGAGACTACTAAAGCCATTTTGGCCATCAAAGGACCTAACCGGAGGATAGAGTTGACATACAGAGAAGAGCTGCTCTGAAAGGATCAAAGAGGTCTGGAGCCAGAGAGCACTGATGGTGTGGACTTCTGAATCCACCCCCAAAGCCCGTATGCCTCTTCACTCTTCAGTTAAATGAGACAATAAAGTCCCCCTGTTTTAAAAACCAGTTTGAATTGGGACTTTTATGGCCATCAATTGAAAGATGTTGAGTGGATACACAGAGTTATGACTTAGGAGCAAGGCCACCCCTATTGCACAAGCCCAGGGGCACCATTCACTTGAAGTCTTTGTAAAGGGGAGTCCTTCCTTGGAGCCGGCAGGGCCCACCCTGTGCAGCCACATGTGGCAAATGTAATGTTGTGCCTAAGAAACAGCCTATTCCCCTCTATCATTCAGCAGGAAGCCCAGATTCCCTGCTAGTACCCCATTGATTCCTTTTATTTCGCTGCCCATTTTCATTCATCTCTTCTTATTACCCTGCTGCATATAACACACCATTGCCCTGTTGTTGTTTTTTTTCTCACTTCTTCCAACAGCCAACTTTTACTGCTTTCTACCCTTATTCTCTGTCTTCTGTAGCCTTTGGGAATTTCTAAAAAGAATAAACAGATTTTTAAAATCCAGGCCAGCTCCATCGATTAATCAAAGCTTTCCCATCAGTCTTCCAAGTGTTTATCCTGTTATTTTGCTTTCTGTTCAACCCATATTGACCAAGCTGGCTCATTCCTCATGTGCCAAATATGTCCAACAAGTACGTGTTTCAGCACCTTTATGTGTGATGCTTTCCTTGCCTTGAATTCCAAGATCCTTTCATCTTCCCATATTGAAATCTCGTTTCCAGCAATTCCCAATTCAAATCCCTCCCCATTATGATTGTCTTACTCCAATATTATTATAAGAAACAGACCTCTTCAGCCAAAAAACTAAATGTGTTGAATTAAAAGAATACAGGCCTAACTCACAGAACCTAAGGCATAAAATGCAGCCAGGTCTCATACGAAATTGGAGTAAGAGAAACCAGAAAATCAGGAACGGAATCTGTCCATCTCTGGAACACCCCGTTCTCACTTGTCTGCCTCTCTATTCATATCTGTCTCGTTGTCGTTGCCCTCTTCACATCTGCTCTCCGGATTTTGTGTATGTCTGGTGGTTTGTTTGTTTCATCGATTCCAGAGTCCGGTGGAAACTGAGTAGGTTCTCACTATGTCTCAATTTCAAATGTCTCGGAGGAAAAGCTAATAGGTTGTTTTCCCCTGGGTCTGATGCCCACCCTGTGACAAGTCAACTGCGAAAGAAGGTACATGACTACGTGGCACCTTTGACTGTTCCTTCCAGGGATGTAGAAAGATCAGACTCTCTAAAGAGGAGGTGTAAGGGCACGGAAGAAGGGATTGGCATCCCTAATATGCTAATCACGCCTTACAGTGATTCCACATCCCCCACTTCTTACTACATGTATCTAATACTGTTGTAACTTAGATTCATGCCCCTCTTTCCCCACTAAGGTACTGGGAACAGAGATCAGTTTATCTGCATCTTATGTAAGGATCACTATTGTAGTTGGATTTTCCAGAAAGCAGATACAGGTTAGCATGCAGAATATTTATTAAATAATATCATTGGTATCAAGTTCTGTAGAAGGAAGGGGAAGAAAGCAGGAATGGTCAGAAGGAAACTGTGAGCAAATTCACGACAATGAAGGCCAAATCCAAATGACAGCCTCAGCCTACCCTATGGGGAGCTCTGGAGAAAATTTAGCGTTATCCTAGTAAGGCTGAGATCACCAGGCCTGTATCCTGCATCTACCAGTCACTGGATGTGAACTATCCCAGGGATGGGGGCATGTATTTGTGTGAGGGATCCTTCCGCAACTGAAGCAATCTGGAAGTGCTAACAGCTGGATACTGGGTGCTGACAACAAGCCCAGCAGCTGAAGCAGTAAGTATTTTAATGAAACGGGGTCTGGATGGCACGCCGCAATGACCACAATGACGACTGCAGCCACCATTGTGCCTTACACAATGCATGTGCTTACACATCTGTTAGCCACTTCAAAGCAGGGGTGGGAGGAAGAATAAGAATAACTGTTAAATGAAAGATTAGAACGGATTTTTTTAAAATCCCAAGATTTGAGGCTAGCAACGTATACAAATTCCACATCTGCCTCTTACTACGTTACCGAGCTTCTCTGTAACTTCCCTTCACTCCCCTGAGATGATAGCAAATATGCTCCATGTATATCTGTCCCTAATATTTGCGTGACCCAGAGAAGGAATACAAATGATGTTCCCACCCCTCGTTAGTGTGTAAGCACCTCAACCCACATGCTCAAGTCCTGTTCACACTCTTTCCCCAGCACCTCTCTTAACAGCAGCCCCTTGGATCACTCTCTGCTAAACAGACTTGGAAAAGAAGCCCTTGCAGTCTTTGGAAATGGGGTTGAGGCCATTTGCTTAGGGAACCTAATACCCCAGTGCCTGAAGTAGGGTCTAGAAAGAGCAGCATAGCTCTGAGCGGGACTCCCCTGGGCCCCAATCTCCTCACTTCACAAGGAGAAGACTGGGATGCCAAAGTTAAAATAGGTCTCCCAGGCCAGGCGTGGTGGCTCGCGCCTGTAATTCCAGCATTTTGGGAGGCCGAGGCGGGCAAATCACCTGAGCTTAGGAGTTCGAGACCAGTCTGACCAACATGGAGAAATCCCATCCCCACTAAAAATATTAAAAATACAAAATTAGCCGGGCGCGGTGGTGCATGCCTGTGATCCCAGCTACTCAGGAGACTGAGGAAGGAGAATCGCTTGAACCCGCCAGAGGGAGATTGCAGTGAGTGGAGACTGGGCCATTGCACTCCAGCCTGGGCAAGAAGAGCAAAACTCCGTCTCAAACAAAACAAAACAAAACAAAACAAAACAAAACATAGGTTTCCCTAAAGCACAGGGCCCAAGAAAGGAGTCCTGGATGCAACAATCAAAGGCCGTACGCAGTTCAATAGCTCATCCCATCTGAACCTGGAATGAAGGACGCATTTAGGTCAGCTATTAGTGTTCTTTAATTCTATAAAAAGTCCCGGCCGGGCGCGATGGCTCACGCCTGTAACCCCAGCTCTTTGGGAAGCCAAGGCGGGAAGATCATGAGGTCAGGAGTTTGAGACCAGCCTGGCCAACATGGTGAAACCCCGTCTCTATTAAAATTACAAATATTAGCCAGGCGTGGTGGCGGGCGCCTGTAATCCCAGCCACTTGGGGGGCTGAGGCAGGAGAATTGCTTGAACTGGGGAGGCAGAGGTTGCAGTGAGCCGAGATGGTGCCACTGCACTCCAGCCTGGGTGACAGAGCAAGACTCCGTCTGGAAAGAAAGAAAAAAAGAAGTACCCAAATGAATTCTCCCTTAAAAAGTTCTTTCCGGCCAGGCTCGGTGGCTCACGCCTGTAATCCCAGCACTTTGGGAGGCCGAGGCGGGCAGATCACGAGGTCAGGAGATGGAGACCATCCTGGCTAATACGGTGAAACCCCGTCTCTACTGAAAATACAAAAAAACGAGCCGGGCGTGGTGGCGGGCCCCTGCAGTCCCAACT
>NW_012105143.1:714329-716320 GCF_000951045.1 Mandrillus leucophaeus
GGTTCTAGAATTTAACTTGTGGTTTTTATTAATAGTTTCTATTTGTCTGCTGAGATTTCCTTTCTGTTTATTGATTATTTGCATATCAGCATTGAGCATAGTTATAACTGCTTTAAAATCCTCATCTGTGAATCCCAACTTCTGAGTTCTCTTAAGGTTGCACTCATTTCTGTGTTTTCTCTTGAGAATAGATTAAATTTTCCTGTTTCTTTATGTATTGAGTAATTTGTAATTATATCCCTGGATGTTGTGAATATTATGTTGTGGTGACTCTGGATTGTTATATTCTTCCAAAGTATGTAAATTGTCCCTTTCAATAGGCAATATACTTGGTTGCTCAAGTTGCAGATTAGGTCTCTTGGGTAGCATCTCAAATCTCAGTTCAGTTCTTTTATACGTAAGCAGCATTGAGTCAACCATACATACCTAGTTGAGGGGGTTAGCCAGAGATACGGGCAGAGTTTATGTGTAAAATTTGGACTTCTTCTCTCTGGTTCTCTCTTTTCTTGAATTCCATGTGCCATCCCTCTTCCTGTCTAGTGGCAGTAGTTATCCCAAATTCTGTTCTCTGGTTTTTGGGGCCAGAGAGATTATGGGTTTTCTCTTGGAATTCAGTCAATCTGCACGAGCATGACACTGATCTAGCGTACTCACAGACTAGAAGCCTTGGAAACTCACCGGGTGCCATTTCCTTCCTCCAAGTGCCAACTCCCCTTCAGAATCAGCTATTTTGGCAGTTACTTCAGTGAACTGCTTTCTGTAATTTTTCTAAAAGCTATAGTGAAGATGTTCAGGAGGATCTGTCCAGTGGGAGTTTCCCGAGCCATACCAGAAATGGCGCCATCTTCTACAGCTACATTAACAAGAAAAGAGGACTCGCCTCGTTTCCTTTTCCCTGGCCTTTCTTTCTCTATTTTTTTTTTCTCTTGGAGTTGTATCTCCCCCCTTATGGCGGTCTGCAGCCTTTTTAGGTGGATCCTTCCCCCATTTCAACAAGAGTACCTGAGGAACTCAGGTATATATACTTCCTGATATTAGATCCCCCAAGGCACACAATCCTGGTTGTCTCTTTTTACCTGGCTAAGTGATAAGATTTTTATCTCCTCTACCTCCTTCTCTAGATATGCCTCCCCGAGCTGTTATACAAACTTCTGTGATCTCCGAACCGTCTCACTAAAGCAATTAGTGCACCAGTTTTTGTTTCTTGACACTAATAAGAGAAAAACAGTTCTTCCAGATAAGTATACTTGGGGTAGACATAGGGTATATTCTTTTCTGAATGTATCTTTCCACCAGTAATCTAAGAATAGTGTTGAGGTTATGACTTCTATTTCATTTCAGATACTCAAGAGGAGTTTATGAAGCTCCTTCCTTTCTAGGTCATCCATGACCCCCAAGTACGTTTATTCTGCAGGAACTCACATCTGTAGAAAGCTGACAGTCACCTTTCATCTGTAAGTTTTAGAAAATAAAACTTTTTTTTTTCTTAGTCTCAATGCCTGTAAAATGATTCTTCATTCATTATCACATTTGGCTGCCACTTCTTACTCAGGGACTCTGAGCTGCTTCATTGGGGAAAAAGAAACTACTCCATATATTTGAACAGTAGGAATTCAATCAAGGGATTTGTCATAGAGGTAGTGGTAGACCAGAAATACAAGTTCAGGAAGCCACTACAATCTCTGTGTCTGGAGGGACAAAGAAGGAGGTATTACTGAAGCTCAGGTCCTACAGAAACTGGAACAAAGCTGGAGTGTGAAAGAAAAGACAGACGCACTGTCTGGGAAGCGGCAAAGAGGGAAAAATACCCTGGATTCTACCTGCCTGCCACCCTCCAATCTCTCTTCAACATCTCTCATTAAATATAGCTGCAATACAGAGCAGAGCAAGGGAAGTGTCAAAAAATTATTTGAAATCAAATATTAAGATAAATGACCAGCATAAGGAGTATAGCGAATGTCACTGGAAATACGAATTTACTTAAGCTGAAA
>NW_012105143.1:716370-783589 GCF_000951045.1 Mandrillus leucophaeus
ATTTGGACTTCTTCTCTCTGGTTCTCTCTTTTCTTGAATTCCATGTGCCATCCCTCTTCCTGTCTAGTGGCAGTAGTTATCCCAAATTCTGTTCTCTGGTTTTTGGGGCCAGAGAGATTATGGGTTTTCTCTTGGAATTCAGTCAATCTGCACGAGCATGACACTGATCTAGCGTACTCACAGACTAGAAGCCTTGGAAACTCACCGGGTGCCATTTCCTTCCTCCAAGTGCCAACTCCCCTTCAGAATCAGCTATTTTGGCAGTTACTTCAGTGAACTGCTTTCTGTAATTTTTCTAAAAGCTATAGTGAAGATGTTCAGGAGGATCTGTCCAGTGGGAGTTTCCCGAGCCATACCAGAAATGGCGCCATCTTCTACAGCTACATTAACAAGAAAAGAGGACTCGCCTCGTTTCCTTTTCCCTGGCCTTTCTTTCTCTATTTTTTTTTTCTCTTGGAGTTGTATCTCCCCCCTTATGGCGGTCTGCAGCCTTTTTAGGTGGATCCTTCCCCCATTTCAACAAGAGTACCTGAGGAACTCAGGTATATATACTTCCTGATATTAGATCCCCCAAGGCACACAATCCTGGTTGTCTCTTTTTACCTGGCTAAGTGATAAGATTTTTATCTCCTCTACCTCCTTCTCTAGATATGCCTCCCCGAGCTGTTATACAAACTTCTGTGATCTCCGAACCGTCTCACTAAAGCAATTAGTGCACCAGTTTTTGTTTCTTGACACTAATAAGAGAAAAACAGTTCTTCCAGATAAGTATACTTGGGGTAGACATAGGGTATATTCTTTTCTGAATGTATCTTTCCACCAGTAATCTAAGAATAGTGTTGAGGTTATGACTTCTATTTCATTTCAGATACTCAAGAGGAGTTTATGAAGCTCCTTCCTTTCTAGGTCATCCATGACCCCCAAGTACGTTTATTCTGCAGGAACTCACATCTGCAGAAAGCTGACAGTCACCTTTCATCTGTAAGTTTTAGAAAATAAAACTTTTTTTTTCTTAGTCTCAATGCCTATAAAATGATTCTTCATTCATTATCACATTTGGCTGCCACTTCTTACTCAGGGACTCTGAGCTGCTTCATTGGGGAAAAAGAAACTACTCTGTATATTCGAACAGTAAGAATTCAATCAAGGGATTTGTCATAGAGGTAGTGGTAGACCAGAAATACAAGTTCAGGAAGCCACTACAATCTCTGTGTCTGGAGGGACAAAGAAGGTGGTATTACTGAAGCTCAGGTCCTACAGAAACTGGAACAAAGCTGGAGTGTGAAAGAAAAGACAGACGCACTGTCTGGGAAGCGGCAAAGAGGGAAAAATACTCTACATTCTACCTGCCTGCCACCCTCCAATCTCTCTTCAACATCTCTCATTAAATATAGCTGCAATACAGAGCAGAGCAAGGGAAGTGTCAAAAAATTATTTGAAATCAAATATTAAGATAAATGACCAGCATAAGGAGTATAGCGAATATCACTGGAAATACGAATTTACTTAAGCTGAAAGATCTTAGCACGAATCTAAAGTCAAACTGTAGGCCAGATGTGGTGTCTTGTACCCATACTCCCAGCACTTTGAGAGTCCAAGGCAATAAAATCACGTGAGGCCAGGAGTTTGAGACCAGCCTAGGCAACATAGCAAGACCTTACCTTTAAAGACGAATAAATAATAACAAAATAAAAATAAATAAAGTCAAACTGTAGTCTCTGGAGGGAAAATCTATGGCTAATTTTGAACTATTTTAGTCTCTCCTTGCTCCTAACAGAAAACCAGGATGTGGTTCTTCCAGCATTCTCTTGGTTGAGATGATCACTTCCATACTTTTTCAAAAACCTCTCAAGTTATCTTCACCTACAGGTGCTATGAAAGAAGAGCCCTCCCTTTCTCTCTTGCTCAGACGCTCAGACACACAGAAAACTGAGCTGTAGGATGCTTGCATTCCCCCTCCTCTGCCTCAGAATGATTGCATTTGGTTCAGTTACAGAATCAGAATCCCAGTTTCTATGCATTTAAAGCACAGGAGGAGTGCACATCCCATTTCTGTATGTCTGTCCTTCCCTGCAGCCCCTGTGTAAATGTGTAGAACTACAAATCCTTAGGGCTGGCAGGGAGTTGAGGTCCTGCTGGAGTGATGGAAAGAGTTGGACTGCACCCCATTCAGTAAGGATATTTGGGAACTCGAAGCTCCTTTAGACTTCTCGCTGAATCAGGAGATGGACTTCTACTCAGATTACCCTGCCTGCCTCAGTTGGGGGAACCCAGGAAACCACTAATCCCATCATGCAAAGGGTTACTTGGTACACATGGGCTGCAAGGAAATACCCAGCCAGGATCTTCTTGTGAAGACCAGAAGATCTTCAGAACAAGGATTTCAGCATTGGCAAAGGGCAGCCTTTAGTGAAATCAAGAAACCCTGATCCTCTGGGAGGACAGAGAGTCATACCTGGGAGTACCCTGCAAGGAATCGGGCACACAGCACCACACAGGCAGCCTGAGTCTCCTGTGTCCCGTGTGCCCCTGCCATGTGTGTGAAATGGCTAAACATTTCTGCCTGTCCCGCCTCATGGGATTGGAATGGGTTTACAACAGAAGTGAATGTGGAAGCAATTTGTGAATTCAAAAGAACTGTATGAATGCCAGCACTATTAGTTCCTCGTTTACTCTTCATTAAGGAGCATGAGTCATTACTGAGACATTTCTTTTTCAGCAACTCGAAGTCACTGGTGCTCTTTTTTTGTGTGCTCTTATCTCATTGGAAAACAAGAATAAGTCCACTTATTTGCTGGTGTGAACATACTCTCCATGAACCGTCCCCTAAATACTTTGAAAACTGATGTCAAGTCAACCTTTAAGGACTTCTTTATAAACCTTTGGAAGACTTGCTTAATCTTGTGTCATTATGCCATTTGATGTGAAAGAAGGAAGAAAAGAAGGAAGGAGAGAAAGAGACGGCGGGGAGGGAGGGAAGAAAGGAAGACAGGGATGGTTGAAGGAATGAGGGAGGAAAGAAGGAAAAAAGAAAAACATTTCAATATACCTTTTGTGTGATATCTTCGATTCCCAAGTTGATAATGAAATAGATTTAAAATATGGATTCTATCTATAGAAAAATAGGATTCTTCCTTCTTCAAAAGCTCTATTGTCCTTCTCCACAAAATAACTGAGATCACCTTCTGAAGACTGCATTCTTCTGGTGAGTTCAAGGATACTAATAGGGTCTCTGCCAGGATAGGGCTAGTATCATGCTCTGTGGATATGTGATGACATGAGTCAATTTGACTTACACATTCCTGAGTTTCTCATCACAGCAGCTTCCAGGGAAAGCACCTGGAATTAAATTTCCACGAATCTACCAGAATGGCAAAGGTATCAGGAAGTAGGTTGACCGCTTTGTCAGTGCCTACGTATGAAGATGGTATCCCCTCTGTTCCCATATCTACCCTGCCACACATCCACAGACTTCTCTAGGCATCACACCCCTTCCTGATATCTCATTATCTGAGGGGTTTGGACCCCACAAACAGGCTACAAGCCATGAATCCACTTAACAGAGCCTAAACTCATGTAGTCAATAGAAAAATAAAGTAATTAATTTTATTCTATATTTAACAATTTAGTTTAAAATTATATAATGATTTATTTCTTAGAACAAAGAATATATCAAGTTTTGATTTGTAGGTTTAGGGGGTATAATTTCCCCTTAAAAAACTGAAAGGTAGCATGCCAAGACTTCCTCACCCAATGCTTAATGTGATTTTTAAAAGAGTTGTTCATTTTTTCTTTGCAAACGTATTCAAGGGCTTCATCAATGTTCTCAATGACCTACCTTTTCAAATGGATTCATATTTAAATCATTTTCTAATGAAGTCCTTCCGTGATATTATCCTTGCTTGTTTTCATTTCTTCAGTTGTTAACTGGTTTAAATATTTTAGATACTCATGTATCAGTGACTTTGCTTGATTCCGGGAGTTCATTGACTTGATCAAGTCCTGGATATTTGGCAAACTTTGCAACTTTGCTTCAAAACACATTTGTAGTGTATACGACTGTATTAACCATTTCATGCATGTATTAACCATGCAAGAAGTCAATTTCCAATAAGCAGGGCAACAGATCCATTCCTAAAGTTAAACTGGGAAGGGTGTTGAAACAGGGACTGATTTCATGCATGGTTAATACAATGGCAGATATTCTTGTGATACACTTCCTTTCCCTATGCGCCTCGAACATGTAGGAACTAAAATAAGATAGCCACAGACAATGAGCACCTTTAGACATTAGATGCTGCCTTTACGTGGATAAAGTGGCTGTTGAACCGGGATGCCCATTCTGGCCCAACAGACTAGAAAGGGAACCTTCTAGGGTTAGTTCTCTGAAGCTGCCTTATGGTTTGGGCCAGGAGGAGATATGGATAGGAGCTAAAAGAGAGGGATTTTTAAGAGCAAATGAAGCAAAACACTTTGTCAGATAAAGAAAAGGCATCCACATTTCCTACTTGCACCACAAATGGTACTAGTGAGTCCTACTTTTTAAGAGAAACGATGGTCTTGCTTCCAGCAACCACTTGTCCCTTGTTTCTAATGAATGTGTCACGTAAAGAAAAGACACCATCACAGCCAACACTTGCTTCCGCTGGCAACGTCTGCAGCTGAATTGGAATTTTAAAAATATATATATTAGAAGAGTACTGAGAAAAGTAAAAAAAAAAGAAATTGCATTTAGATTTCAACCTCTCACAAAGTCCATACTTCCCTCTCGTGTTGCAATGAAGTAGCTCTCTGGGGGATCCCGAGAAAGCCCACAACCTCCAAATGCAGACACAAAGGAGAAGGTAGTTGCTGACTTCGATTCAAACAGAAAAGTCAACAATTCCTTTCTTTTTTTTTTGGAATGCAGTCGTGTGATCTCGGCTCACTGCAAGCTCCACCTCCCGGGTTCACGCCATTCTCCTGCCTCAGCCTCCAGAGTACCTGTGACTACAGGTGCCTGCCACCACGCCCGGCTAATTTTGTTTTGGTATTTTTAGTAGAGATGGGATTTCACCGTGTTAACCAGGATGGTCTCGATCTCCTGACCTCGTGATCCGCCCGTCTCGGCCTCCCAAAGTGCTGGGATTACAGGCGTGAGCCACCGCACCCGGCAGCAATTCCTTTTTAAGTGAGCAGACTAAAAAGCAAGTTTACAGGACACAGACAGGGTGAACGCTTCTCCTTACCTTGCCCCTGCCTACCGTGCCAACCCTTGACTTGTCCTAGTTGAATGAAGTCATTTTCCATTTTTGTGTTAATAAGCGAAGTCTGGGAGCTTACTCATGCCTGAATTGCCATGCCACGTGAGTCCACTGCATAAGTGACGGGGTCTGAGTTAAATTCTTGGCTCTTCTGTTACTGCCTATTTGATCTTAGGTAAGCTACCAGCCTCTCTGGCCTCAGTTTGCTCACCTTGAAAATGCAAACACTATCAGTACTTTCTTTACAGAGTAGTTTTAGGGAGTAAATGAACTAATATATGCAAAGTGTATAATGCTCTTTCTCAATGAATGATAGTTATTATGACTAGATAATATGTGGAAAAATACAATATGGAATATATAAGGTATGAGAAAGTTAAAAAGAGATATTAAGAGCATATCATTCGGGACCTCAGTTTTCTTAAGTGTGAAACAGGGGTGAAAATATCTATTCCAAAGGTTATTTTGATGTTGAAATATTAAATGGGGCCAGTCTTTCACTAAATGCTTAGGAAGTTATAGCCCTTATTTTTATTGCATTAACTGGCTCTGGTGCATAAAATTTTGAACTTGGTTGTTTTCTCTGCTGTTTCTCACCATCCGGAGTCCCACGGGCTAGGGAACTGGAATTCCTGGTGTTCTCACACCACTGTGTACAGTTGTGCAATGCACAACCTCCAAGGCAGTTCTACATTTTGTCTGAAACCTAGATGTGGGTCTTATTCAGCCCTTCTCCCTGCTCCGAGTCCTGTGCCCTCAGGAGAGTAACCTTGCTGGGTCTCCTCCAGGAGCCCCTGAACTCCCCGGCACACAATGTGGGCTCCTCACCCATAGGTTCCCCACCTTCCAGGCAGGGAGCTCAGAAAAGCCTCAGCCCTGGACTGCAGGTGTGGGAGGGGGCAAGCAGGGAGCTTTGGCCCCTGCTGAGTCTGAGTCAATCTCCCTTTCTCTCAATGATGGAAATGTGAACATGTGAGAAAGAAAAGAAGTCACCACCACCCACACTATTTGTCAAAACGGACAATGCTACTGTGTGCAGTAGAAGGTTGTTGAATTGGGGGTCCAGGAGGCCTGGATCTTGGCTTTGGTTTAGCTTGAGCCAGCACCGTAACTTGGAGAAGGCACACAGACAGACGCCTCACCTTCCTGTCCTCCCCTGTGAGATGAACTTACCTCTGCGTCCTGGGAAGTATTCGTGTGCCAGGATACCATTTAGACCTTCCACAGAATGTTACTGTGGTATTCCGTGGAAAAGAATGTTGTGAGGTGGGAGATGTAATTATGCCACATCAAACAAATACAATGTATTTCTTCACAGACGGATTTTTAAGAGGGAGGAAGGTTTGTCATTGTCCAAACTTACTCTGCCACATTACCCTTGACATTTTTTTAATGGAAGATCTGTCAACATCTTGAAGACGTCCACTAAGAGTAGCTTGGGCAATGATGAGTTACACCTCTTTACAGTCCCTCTTGGTCTAAAATGATAGTGTCTCCTCAATATCAGAGAAATAACTTCAAAAAGAAAAACTAAAGTATTAGTTGGCCTGAGTAATCATTATAATCAATGAGAGTAACTGATGAAACCTGCTTCAAACCTGTTGAAGTGGCATGTGTTCATCATTCATTGGGTCGAATTAACCTTTTCGTGCATAATTTTGTTAAGATATAATAATTTTTACGTTTATACAGCATTTTAGACAGGTAACATCATTAGACCAATGACAGACAAATTAGAAGAAAATCGGACAAGACATTAAATGTGTTAAATAATTAAAGAAGTACCTTATGGTTATATTTTATTTAAAAGTTAATTTCTGATTTCTTATGTCTTTTGAAGGTTCTAAGCTAGTGAAAGAGAGTTTGTTACTTGACAGTGGTGAATTACAAATACACAATTTCTAGATTACAGATGAAGACTCGAGCCACACTAGATTACTAAAATTCTAAGACAAGCGTTAGTTAAAACAGGAGTCCATCATCAAGAATACCTACTTGGGGCCGGGCACAGTGGTTCACACCTGTAATCCCAGCACTCTGGGAGGCCAAGGCAGGCGGATCACCTGAGGTCAGGAGTTCGAGATCAGCCTGGCCAACATAGTGAAACCTGGTCTCTACTAAAAATACAAAAATTAGCCGTGCGTGGTGGCACGCACCTGTTAATCCCAGCTACTTGGGAGGCTTAGGCAGGAGAATCGCTTAAACTTGGGAGGTGGAGGTTGCAGTGAGCCAAGATCATGCCACTGTATTCCAGCCTGGCCAACAGAGTGAGATCAAAAAAATAAAAATAAAAATAAAGGAATACCTACCTAATAACCCTACACTTGGATACAGCAGGACACTTCTAACAAAGCATATTCAAATTTCAATTCCAGTTTTCACTCAGTCAACTCTTCCTACTCCTCTGGCCTCTCTCAGGGAATGGTAACCAGCGTCCTGAGCCCCAGACCCAGGGAGCAGCCCAGACTCTTCCCCACCTCTCCACACACACCCAAGAAAACACAAAGCCTGGAAATTCTTTTTACCACCTCTCCAGTCAGCCCACCTCTCTCCATCATCGCTGCTGTTTCCCCTTTTCCGGGCACCATAATCTTTGCCTTGAAATACAGCTACTTCAGTGATGGCTGCACCTCCAGCCTTGCCCGCATCTATCCGTTTGCCACACTGCAGCCATGGAGATCTTTCCTATGAGAAGATGCAGTCATTTACCTTCCTATCTAAGAGCCCTTCGTGGCTCCCTGCTGCCCTGAGGATGAAGTCCAAACTCCTCAGCAAAAACATAAAAGGTCTTTTTTGTGTGTCTCTTACTTGGAATTGCTGGCTTAAAAACTGAATGCATCGGCCGGGCATGGTGGCTCATGCCACATAATCCCAGCACTTTGGCAGGCTGAGGAGGGCGGATTACCTGAGGTCAGGAGTTCAAGACCGGCTTGACCAACATGGTGAAACCCCATCTTTACTAAAGATACAAACTTAGACGGGCGTGTTGGGGGGCGCCTGTAATCCCAGCTACTTGGGAGACTGAGACAGGAGAATCACTTGAAAGTAAGAGGCAGAGGTTGCAGTGAGCTGAGATCACGCCCTTGCACTACAGCCTGGGCAACAAGAGCAAAACTCTGTCTCAAAAAAGAAAAAAAATGCATTACACATACATATTTATTATATAGTATATCCTACAAATAAATGTATAATGTATAGGCACACACATTTCCACATACAATTAAGTACAAAGAAAATATTACACACTCCAATGTACTATGATTTGGATTTCACAAACGTTACCATTCTGTCATATTTATTTATATAATTTTAGATACTATTTTAAAGACATAAAATATTATTGATACAGCTAAACGTTCTACACCCCAGCCACAAATCCCACCTATTCCAGGCCAGACATTGCCAGAGGGAATCTACCTTTACTGTTTTCATTAACAAAGTCAATTAGTCCAGCATCCTTTGGTGAACAGTTCATCCCTTCCTCGCAAATCTGGAGTGCCTTCTCTGTCCTGTATCAGCTATTTCTCAATGTTCAATTATATAATTCTGTTCTATTGGTCTCTCTCTTTCAAGACAAGCTTCTCTTTATTATTCTTAAAAGATGACTTGCTTATTTTTGGCTCTTTATTTCAATTAGATGTTTGTTATTTTTAGTAGAACCTGGCTACTAATTTAATGGCTTTGCACATTATAGGGACATTCAGTCTTTCTCTTATTTTCTTGAGAAAATAACTATAGTTATTTTTATTAGAATATGTTCATTTGTCTATGGGTTCAGATTTATCAACACCATTTACACTGTCTTAAACTCTGTAAGTTTTTCTAGTTGATTCATTTATGCTTTTATCTTTATTATTGCCTTTCATTTACTTTTAGAGAGTTTATGCTTTTATTGTTTTTCCAACTTCTTTTTGTTTTTTGTTTATGAATACTATTCGTATTGATATATAACAATTGTGCCTATTTTGGGGGTACATGTGACATTTTGATACATGTGTACAATGTATAATGATCAAATCAGGTAATTGAAATATCAACCTCAAACATTTATATTTACCTTTTCTTTGTGTTGTGAACTTGCCAATTCTGCTCTTCTAGCTATTTTGAAATATATAATAAAGAATTATGATCTCCCTACTTTACCATCAAATACTAGAACTTACTCCTTATATCTAACTGTATTTTTGTATCCATTTACCAACTTCTTTTCATCCTCTTCTTAGCCTCTAGTAGCCACTATTGCTTTTTCAACTTCTTGGGACAAATGCTTAATTGGTTAATTTTTAGTCTCTTGTTTTTAATATAAGCATTTATCATGTTTAAGGTTACAAATGTCCCTATAAACATCAGTTTAACTGTACAAGTTGTGGTGTGAACTGTCTGCAATTTCTATTGTTCTTAATATTTTGTAGCTATCAATTTGAATTCTTTTTTAACCCATCAATTATTTACAAGTATTTTTAGCTTCCTAGTGAATAGAATTTCTTAAAATTATCTTTTAGTCATTAATTTATAATCTTACTTCATCTTTGTTAGAAGACATAAATTGGGTTATATCGTTTTCTTGATGTTTATTTAGACTTACTTTGTAATCAAGTATACGGACAATGTTTATAAGTGTTCTTTACTTAAAATATGAAGATGCTTTTTTATTGGAAATTGATTATTTTATATTGGGTGGACATTCTAAATATGTTCATCATATGAAGCTTTATAAATGCATTATTGTAAAACATTTATATCCCTAGAAAATGTTTATCCCCATTTTTCAGTAACTCATAGAGATGTGTTCAAACTTCCACTATAATGTTGGATTCACTTTGTATTCAGGCAATTTTTGCATTACATATTTTTAGGCCATCTAATTCAAGATTGTTAGAACTTCCAAGTGACTTGTATTTATCTGTAAGAAAAGACTTCCCTTATCTCTAATGCAGTTGATTTTGTCTGATATTCAAGTCACTATATCAGCCTTCTTTTCTTTTTTGCCCACTGTATCTTTTTTCATGCCACTACTTTAAACATTTTTGTATCATATTTTAGATGGATCTCTTAAAAATAACTTCTAATTGCGTTTTTTTATTTGATTGTTTTATTGCAGTGTGAGAATCTTTGTCATCTAATAAAACAGTGTAATACATTTACACTTAGAACTACTGGCATATCTGAACACTTTACTACCTTCTAATTTTTTAATTACCATTCTCTATTTATTTTCCTCTTTTTTGCTTTTTGTTGAATTATGTAGGAATTTTGTTTTCTTCTTTTGATTTGTTCAAAAGTTGTACATTCTTTCTGTACTTCTCAGTTCATTATCCTTATATTTTTAGCAAACTTATTCAACATAGTTTTATCAACCTCTCTGCCTTCTTCAAACAATGAAATGATCTTAGGTCTTCCTTTTAATCTTCTTCACGTGGTTTTCTTGCTATGTTTCTAATTCTCGGGGTTTTAGTTTGCCTATCTACTGCCTTAATAATTCTCTTTCATGGCTTCTTTGCCTGTATTGTAATTTTCTTATTATGAGTTCTTCCTTGATGAATGCTCCTTATTTAAGGTTTCTTGAATAGTCTGAGTGGTCCTAAGAATAGTGTTCTATTGGCTTCTCCCAGGAGAACAGTGAGTTCTGGACCACTTTATGTTAATTTCTCAGTTTGGGATTATCACACCATGCATATAAACTCAGAATTTATACCCATGTTTAGTGCAGACTTGGCATTTAGATTTCTCAAAGGACATTGTCTGATTTTTAAAGATTCACTTAGAGCCTGAGACAGACCCTGTGCCTTCTTACCATGTCTGCAAAGTAGAAGATACAGTTTATTATTATTATTATTATTATTATTATTATTATTCTAAACTTGGAAGCTCTTTGAGGATCGTGGCTATGTAGAAGGAATCTCAATTACAGCCACCCACTTCACACAATGCCAAAGATACATCTCCTTTCCTCCAGTTCCATTAGGGCAATAAAACCTTAGTCCCAGCTCACAACCGCATGCGCAGGTCTGATGGCCCCAGCCTTCAGCAAGGCTGCTAGAGGCTGCTGAGGGTGAGAGGGGTACTATGACTAGATATCTATTATTATTGGCATCAAGGGACTTCCATCTACTTCTGTTATTAAACTGTATGTGTAGATTCTACTAAGCATTTCCATGTTGTTTAACAAGGGAGGAAAATCCATATTAGTGTACCATAACATAAAAATCAGATTCTGAGTGCATTATTCTCCTTTTCCTGTTTCCTCCTAATCTTTCCTCCCTTTCTACCCCTGACCTCCACTTAAACTATTTTATGCTCATTCTCTCAACTCCCAGGTCTCCCCTTAGAAGCCAGGTAGAGTAACAGCTCTATGAAGTTTGAGAAAACCTGCCCACTTACTGATTCCTTGTGGTTGAGCCCTGTGGCTTTGAGTAGAAAAAAGAAAAAAAAAAAAAGATTCAGGCAAAAATGGGGATAGAAAAGAGCAAATCATCAAAGAAACTTACAGATATCATCAAAAAAAAAAAAAAAAAAAAAAGATTCAGGCAAAAATGGGGATAGAAAAGAGCAAATCATCAAAGAAACTTACAGATATCATCAAATGTATTTTTGGTGAGTCCTCAGCTCCTCAGTAGAGTGAATCTCTCAGTAACATTTCAGAATCAAACAAGGTATCATCTTTGGAATGATCCTGTCAAATTGGTGAAAAACCAAACCAATTTATATCTCCAAATCAGCTTTGCTTCTTTTCTATTGGAGGGGTAAAAAAAAAAAAAAAAAATCCTTGGACTAAGAATATCCCTCACCAAGAGAAAAGAAGCAGAAAGCACTGATAATTAGATGCAAAGAACATTCCCCCAAATGTTCTTAACTTTCATAGCCAGATACTTTTCTAAATGTTTTCTCACATTTTCTAGGGAAGCATTTTCTGACATTTCCTCCTGTTGAGACAGTTTCCTTTCAGTGATTCTTTCTGCGGTAACTTTAAGAGGCGGTCTCCAACAGTGTCCCTCCGCAGGTGGCTTTCCTTCTTGGGATAATTTGCCAATGGCAATTGCATTCCTTATGTACTCAGTGACCTACCAGTCTGCCCTGGGTCCCACAGAGTAAATACTCAAACTCTCCCCTGAGGATCAGTTTTCTTTAATTTTCAATTTTTTAAATCTCTTCATCCAGCTGTATTACTTTTGATCATCAAGTCTAGGTGAGATTGACAGGTGCTGACAGTTGTTACAGCTGCTGCTAACCACTGGTTACCTTAGAAATGGAGGTAAAACAAACACAGGAATTCCAAGGAACCATACCTCACCTCTAGGTTTCTGAAAACATCGTAGAGTAAATAAATCACAACTCTTACTCCCATCTATCAGGCTGATTTTGTGGCTGGATTTACAAGAAGAAGCAGAGGAAAGAGAGACAGTAGCAGGGGAGAAACGAAAGTCAGTTGTTACCAATAGTTCAGAGACAGAAAGCTCTGGGCTTCCATTAAGCAGTTTGATTTATAGCTTCGGATATTATGTGCAAGAGCGCCCACAACCCAAAGTGTTTTGTGTCTTGACCTGTACAAAATAAGTCTATTAACCCTAATCAATCTCCTATTATGCTGAGGTGCCTGAAATCTAGCAAGCAAAAGGGTGACTGAGGTCTTGCAGCCCAGGAACTAACCATCGTCTTTGGTAATCTACAGTGGCTGGGGTCTTTGCAGAAGCAAAATTATCGTTCAGAGTAAGGCACTTGGGGAGGGGCTTTCATCTTTTAATGAGAAAATGGAGGATTGTTTTCATTTTTAATTGCTGGGGCTAATTAAGGCCTGGGGCTCTTGTGTGAACCTGGACCCTTGCGGATGCCTGTTCACAGACACCTCTGCCTATGCTTCACCCCAGCTGTGGGTAACCCGCCTGCCCTGACTTCCTGCTGTAATTAGTAAAGGCTTCTATGCTGATTAAGTACTTTATTACAGAAGCTAATTATGAAGTCTAGCTGGTTCGCTGTGCCTTAGAAGGGATTTCCTTGTGCTTTGTGAGGGGAATTCTAAGGGTGGGTGTTGTTTTAACCTTTGAAGGGCAAAATAGAAATTGACATATCGCACGGATGGTCAAATGTTAATATGGGCATGGAAAATGGAAATATTTTAAATCCACACCAGGAAAACCAAGCAAACAAAGCTTCTTTTTAACTCAGATTTGGAGAGGGGGTTAGAAAGGAAATAAATGCTATCACTCTATCAACACCTACAAACTGTTATAATAGATCCATATTGGATCCCCAAACAAACCCAACCCTAGGTTGCAGAATCTGTACTTTGCCTTATGTATTGGTCCAGAGTGAAACTGTGTAGTAGAAGGTTTACAGCAGTGACCACATATTTTTCCTTGCAATAGTCTGTTCATTTGTGTGTATGTTGTAAGGGTCACTGAGTCTTTCTAACTCAAATTTAAAACATTATGTGTGAGTGTAGTTGGGAAGTAGGGTAAAATGAGCTAATGATTGAAATAACCCAGCCTGTTCCTTTTACCAAATTTGGGGCAACAGTAAAGTGGAGACTCCTAGATCTTGCCTCCTGTGGCCAGGAGGACTCTTTCTACCTCCACCTCCTGTGAGCCACCTTGGTTACCTCTTGTGCTTAGGGGTGGGCACACCTATAGAACAGCATACCTTTGTGACGGAAATCCAAGAAAGAGACTCTAGTAGGCCCTGGAAGCAGGTTTGAGGCTGTCTTGACAGATAATTTCCCATGTCCGGTACCTGGAGCTTAGTGGGGTGGGGATGTGGGGAGGTTGCTGTAGGTGGACATGAACCTTTGGCCTTGGGGACTCCTCAGTCCATGAGGATTGTGGCAAGAGGAGAAAGAGTGAGCCTGTTAAATCTCCAGGTACAGGGCAAGGTCCTGGGTGTCCAGCTCTAAGGGTGATACTATAAATAACATTAAAAATTAGATGATATATGTTCATTCATTTATTCATCAAATGTATTTTGACTTTCTACAATGTCTTATGAACTAGGCTGGGTACCAAGAATATGTAGGTGGCTAATTATGCAAGATGATGTGAATACTTTTTAAATAAACTTTCCAGAACTTATACAACCAAATGAATGCAGTTTCTACTGCTTCCATTATTGTGGAACTATTACTGTCTTTAGAAATTTTGCTTCAGATTTAGAATATATATAAGAAGACTATGTATAGGTATATAATGTATGTGTGTATATATGTGTGTGCATCTGTGTGTATAATATTCAGAGATTTTAAGGGTCCCCCCTTTCTGTTTATAGATGAAGAAACTGAAGTTCAGGAATGGTAAATGTTCTGATCAAGGGTGTTCTGCTGGAGTGGTGATTGATCTCAAGCTTCCTGCAAGCCTGTTGACTACAGCATTGATCAGTTCGCTTAAGTTTCCTGACTGTAAATATCATGGCTGATTCTAACATCGTGCACAAAGCCTGTCATTCAGAGAGATGGTGCTACAAATTGTTTTGCAATTTCAGTTGTGTTCAAATCAACCAAGTATAAATCAGAATGTCATCAAGGCTATGAGCTCCACCTCTCTAAATCTGGGTATTCCATGTCCGAGAAGGGTTTTGTGCCTGAGAGGTTCATATCTGCAACTGTCCCAAGGCTCTAACTTTTCATAAACACTATTACAAACTAGTTTAGGTTGTACAAGAGAAGACTTTCTTTTAAAAATCAAAAATATAGGTTTTGGTTCATCTTTGCAAGGTGGGGGAAAAAAGCAGAATAAAGAAGTCTAGCCCTCCTAGATGACCTCAATATTTGAAATGACCCATGCAAGCACTTTCACTGAGAAGTGAATAAAACTAGGAGAAATTGCTGCCAGATTGAGTGTACAATAGGTCTGATTTTGTTGCTTCACAACTTTTTTTCTCATCAAACGGTAGAGTGGACTTCGAAGTGGAGAAGATCCTGTCAAAACTTCACTCACACTCCTTAATTCAGAGGAGTGAGGGCAGGTAGTGGGGCAAAGAGCCATGATACACAAAGTGCAGGCCACTGCCCCCCACTTCAACCTGACCTAATCCATCATGGGAGTTCACATTGCCTCAGCCAAAATAAATAGAGAGACACCCTTCTACACAATGGAGACTTTTCTAGCTGTGATTGCCTACTCATCACCTCTCAACATCCACTCACACCCCCAAGCTACTGAAAACCTAATATAAATGCGTAGTAAAATGTAAATTTTCTGTTTTTCTGTCATCTGGGACTACAGAATTTGGGCAGGAACCCCCACACACACACCAATTTTTGACAGAACATATTATCATTCTTATTGCTTAAGAAAGCAAAGAACTCCCTCTACAAGAAGAGGACCAAAAAAGAAAAATTTAAAGACTTAGAAAAGATATCGCATTCAAAGAATGGTACCTCACCGAAAAATGGAAGCAAATCCTTCTCTGTTAAGTAAATTTGCTACAAGAAAGAGCAGAAAGTTTTAGAAAACTGCTAATCTGCGGGCTTAATTTTCAAGTGCCTATTAAATTTATCAATCCTCATTAAGCATTCCTGAGGAGAAAATCATCTCCAAGCAAGAGAGATGGGCATTAAAAGATAAGATTACTGGATTAAAAATCACTATGTTGGCTACAAACAGAAGATTAGATTCTGTAGAAAACTGAATTAAATAGATGACAAATCCCGGACATTTATCCAATGCTCATAGGCAAAAAGTGGAATAGGTAAAAGTTGGGAAAGGTAAGAAAGGTGGAGGAGTCAGATCTATAAGATACTACTAGGAATATTAGGACAGACTGAGAAAATTGATAGGAAATAAAACGAGTACTAATGTAGCCACTTAGACATAGTCTCCAAGTTATACAGATTCTATCACTTCCTACCATTTCTGATGCCACATCTTCCTCATACTTCTATTCTTTATTGGTTTCATTTGTCTATTGGCCAGAGTACTTTTTCTAGTAAACGCCTAGAATGTGTCCAACAGTATCCCCATCTCCAGAAACGTAATGTGCATTTATCTCCTGGGCTACTGCTGTGTGTCAGGATCCATACCAAGAGTTGGACCTATAGCCTCAGCCTGGGAATCCATTTCAAGATGTAACATTGAGTCCCCGGTTTTAATTCCCTCCTCTCCTCCATCCTGAACTCCCACTGACATCTCCAAAAAAATATGAAAACAGGAAAATGTGAATGAGAGTGTATTGGGAAAAAAAGATATATGTCATCAAGGGATCCCAGAACTTTGGGGAACCGAGGTGGGAAGATCACTTGAGCCCAGGAGTTTAAGACCAGCCTGGGTAACATAGTGAGACCCTATCTCTGCAAAAGATAAAAAGTAAAAATTAGTCAGGTGTGGTGGCACACACCTGCAATCCCAGCTACTCAGGAGACTGAGGTGGGAGGATTACTTGTGCCTATGAGTCTGAGGCTGCAGTCAGCCATGATCATGCCACTATACTCTAACCTGGGTGACAAAGCAGGATATATATGTGGAGAACATCTGTAAGTTACAGGTAAACATGGGACCAAACTCAGACAGGTACACAAATGTCAGTACATCGCAAGAAACACCCATCTGAAGAACAAGCAGACAGCAGTAGTGCTCCATCACACAGACACCCAAAACAAACAAACAAAGGAGGAACTGCAACAGCTGAGAGTGAATAACTCACACTAAATGAATTGTTCCAAGGAATAAGGGCCAATGTTCCTTCTATACTTCACTCACTCAAAGAAACACAAGTGTACTACATACAGAAAAAGAAAAACACCTAAGATCAGGAAAGACTGAAGATTAACGAATTTAAAAACAATGGCAATGGTCATCAGCACATCAGGTATAACACAAAACACTGAATAATGGATTAGGCTGTGGCAAACCTACCATGTTTAACACTAGGAGTAAATCATGTTTTAAGCAGCTGCATAATATAACAAAATTATTTTTATTAGTACTCATGAAATAAAACAATGAGCCAGGCGCGGTGGCTCACATCTATAATCCCAGCACTTTGGGAGACCGAGGCAGGCAGATCATTTGAGGTCAGGAGTTTGAAACCAGCATAGCCAACCTGGTGAAATCCTGTCTCTACTAAAAATACAAAAGTTAGTTGGTCATGGTCGTGGGCGCCTGTAATCTCCTCTACTCGGGAGGCTTAGGCAGGAAAATCACTTGATCCTGGGAGGCGGAAGTCACAATGAGCCGAGATTGTGCCATTGCGCTCCAGCCTGGGCAACAGAGCAAGACTCCATTTTCAGAAAAAAAAAGAAAGAAAAAAAGAAAAGAAATAAAACAATTATAATAACTAGAAAATAAATCATAAGTCACAATGAAATTATTCTTTTATTTCACATCATAGAATCCCAGTAAAAATACATTAAAAATAAATATTGTAGTACAAGAAAGGGAAAATGAATTACACATTTTTAAATTACATTAGTGCATTTTTAAACAGAGGATAAAACACATGATTAACAATTCTTACATTGCTATTACGTAAACCGGAATTGAGCAATTAAATGAATGGATAGTGGGGCAGTGGGAATCGGGTTTCTTGCTGTTGGAGTGGAGGTTACTAATAAACAAGGGGAGGAGGTTTGAATTATTCAGTAGAGTAGGAGACGTCAGTGTGAACTCATGTTTAGATTTATTTAGATACAGATCATTGCAGACAGAAACATTTATATATGTGTACATATATATATATAGGTTATGCATATTCATATTTCCTCATTCTGTAAGCTGAGAGAGCCTAGAAGCAGTGACATCCCTGCAGCAATGAACACACCTAGTGCCCAGATCTTGGTTTCTAATACCATTTTCTAATAAAAGAAACCAGTGCTTTTGGGAGAAATGGCTGATTCTAGAACTCAGGCATAAAATGTACAAAATGAGCCCAGAGTGTCTGGTAGTACGAGAAAGTGAAGCCATTCTCAAAAGAAAAATAAATGATGGATGTCAAAGGGATATAGGAGTCCACTGGAAAACAGCTTCCGGTGGTCAAAGCTGGAATAATTTGAGCAATAATATAAATAAAGTAGTATAATATTATAACTCCAAGTACAAAATAAATGTTCATGAGTCAATGCCAATACAAATAAACAATTAAATAAATAAATTATTTGAAAAGAATAGACAAGTCTCCCATGCATAAGAATTCCAAGTAATTCAGGGAGATACTCCACCCTCAACAAGATGGAGCATAACTCCCCACTCCTGAAACAGAGACTGTGTGTAGCATCTTCCTTTCAAAGGCACATCAAATGGCAGAATGGAAGTGCGGAATGGAAGAGGAGAAAAAGAGTAAATTTACCATAGATGAACTTGGCAGAAACAACCTCAGCCACGTGATCAAAGTCAGCATCAATAGTGGTAAGTAAGGTTGACAGTATCAGCAGTGATGAGTGAGGCTGGATATGATGTGATGAAAATGGCACTTTACCTCTGTAATTTTTCTACTCAAAACACATAAGCCTAGTTAATCATGAGAAAAGCATCAGAAATATCCCAATTGGAAAACATTCTACAAAATACCTGATCAGTAACCCTTAAAACAATCAGGACTGTCAAAAACAAGAGAAGGCTGAGAAACTGGAACAGCTAAGAACCTAAGGAGATATGATAACTAAATTTGGTTTTTTTTTTGTTTGTTTTTTGTTTTTTTTTTTTGAGATGGAGTTTCACTCCTGTTGCCCAGGCTGGAGTGCAATGGTGTGATCTTGGCTCACCACAACCTCCGCCTCCCAGATTCAAGCGATTATCCCGCCTCAGCTTCCTGAGTAGCTGGGATTACAGGCATGCACCACCATGCCTGGCTAATTTTGTATTTTTAGTAGAAACGGGGTTTCTCCGTGTTGGTCAGGCTGGACTCGAACTCCCGACCTCAGGTGATCCGCCCACCTCAGCCTCCCAAAGTGCTGGGATTACAGGTGTAAGCCACTGCACCTGGCCATGATAACTAAATATTATGTGGCATCCTGGATGGGATCATGGAACAGAAAAAAAGACATTAGGGAAAAATGGAGGAAATCTGAATAAAGTATGTGCTTTACTTAATAACAATGTATCAATATTGGTTCATTAATTGTAACAAATAGATCATATGAATAGAAAATGTTAATAATAAAGCATATTGGGTGTGGAGTATGTGGCAACTCTTTGTACTGTCTTCATAGGTTTAAGTAAAGCTAAACTATTTTAAAATTAAAACTGTATTAAAACACATGAAGAGATAGTTTTTAAAAAGACTGCATTTTGCAAGGCTTAAAAAATGACTTGCACATCAAATGGCAGAATATAAATAACTCAAGTTCAGTTTCTTCCTCTTCACAATCATTATGCTGCTATTGTTTATTTCTAATATAATGTTTAAATTCAGGAATAGCCAGTACTATTAAAAGTTGGAGAGACAAAGAAAACGCAAATAATTCTGAAAGTTACTACCTAGCCCTCAAAACAAATGTGTATACAGTTTTGCATATACGTTAAGCTTATCCAGTTACGCACTTAGTGATGAGGATATGTTTTGAGAAACGTTTTCATTAGGCAGTTTCATCATTGTGTGAACATTATACGGTGTACTTAAACAAACCTAGATGGTAGAGCCTATTACACACCTAGACTATATGGTAGAGCCTACTGCTCCTAAACTACAAACCTGAACAGCATGTGACCTGAATACTGTCGGCAATTATAACACAACAATAAGCATTTGTGCATCTAAATACAGCTAAACATAGAAAAAATACAGTAAAAAATGTGATATACCAAAGGAATATAAATCATTCTACTATAAAGACACATGCACACATATGTTTATTGCAGCACGATTTACAATAGCAAAGACATGGGACCAACCAAAATGCCCATCAATGATAGACTGGATAAAGAAAATGTGGTGCATATACACCATGGAATACTGTGCACCCACAAAAAGGAATGAGATCGTGTCTTTTTCACAGACATGAATGAAGCTGGAAGCCATCATCCTCAGCCAACTAGCACAGGAACAGAATACCAAACACCACGAGTTCTCACTCATGACTGGGAGTTGAACAATGAGAACACATGGACACAGGGAGGGGAACTACACATACCGGGTCTGGTCAGGGGGTGGCGGACCAGGGGAGGGAGAGCATTAGGACAAATAGCTGGTGCATGCAGGGCTTAAAACCTAGATGATGGGTTGATAGGTGCAGCAAACCACCACGGCACATGTATACCTATGTAGCAAACCTACACATTCTGTACTTGTATCCCAGAACTTAAGGTAAAATTTATGAAAACTTATGGCTTCTGTTCTTATCATAATTTCCTTACCAGACAGCAGACTATTTAAAGAAAAAATAATAATATTGTAAAGTTTATAACATATGTAGTTGTAAAAATGTGGCAAAAGGTGGTGAGTAGCTAAGTAGGATTATACTGTGTTCGAGTACTGTATTTGTGAAGTAGAAAATAAGTAGAAAGTGTTAAGTTTGAATGAGAGAGGGGAAGTAGGAAAGGAAACCGCAAAGTTTCAGGTGTGAAGTGAAAATTAGAAGAAGTATGAAGGGTCACTATGAAATGTGAAATGGTGCCATATTGACTGTAAAAAGACTGATATGTTAATGATACCAATTTGTAGATCTAAAAAAAACCACTAAATTTTTTTGAAGACGTATTTTAGAAGACAATGCAAAAACTAAAATAGGAGAGTAAAAAAAGTTTAAATTACCTCAAAGAAAACAAGAAAAAAGCAACAGAGTACCAAAATCAGGAAGGATAAATGCAGAGAAAAGCAAAATACCATACTTAACCACTAATATCAATATCACTGTAATAAGTTAAAGATATATATTGCAAACCTTATTGTAAACACCAAAAAAAGAAGTATAGCTAATAAACCAACAGTAAAAAAATACTCAATCCAAAAGAAAGAAGAAAACAATAATTTAAAAAAGAAAATAACAATAAGTAAAATAATAGAAAACAAAGAGTGAGAAGATGATTTTTTTTATTCACCTGAATAGTCAGGTGAACTTTCACTTATTTAGATTTTAATTTTTTCAAATTCTAACCAGAGCTAAATACAATTGAGAATTGGTAAGCACTATTTTTACTCCAAAGGAGTAGGATCATTTAGATTTACTCCAATAAAAGCAAAGTTTTTCTTCATTTAAAAGAAAAAAAAAAACCACACCTCTATATGGTAGTCTTTCCTGATGTTAATTGCATAAAATAGGAAGGTAAATGTAAATCCAAACCAATAATTTAACATTTCAATTAACATTTAGCATCCTCTACAAGAGTAGGGGGAAAAAGACAACACCCAACTATATATAAAATAGTATATGTCACGTAACTATATTATAATATTATGTAATATTAGTTACATATGACACTGATGAGTAGAAAACCAGAGTGACTACATCACTAGAGAAAATAGACATGAGAACAAAAATTATCACCGTGGGTAAAAGAGACATTTCATAATGATAAATCAATCAATTCATCAAAGAGATACAATAATCCTAAATTAGCGTACATTCAATGATAGCTTTAAAATGCATTTAAAAACTTTAATAACTGAACATAAAATAAATTCATAATTTCTGTTGGAGATTTCACATTCTTCATTTAATAGCCAAGTAAGAACAAATCAAAAATCAGTAAGGATATAGGATACTTGAATAAAAAGATTAACCGATCAGATAGAATTGACATTTGTAGAACACTCCACCAGATAACTGCAGAATACATATTTGTTTCAAGTACACATGAAATATTCACTAAGATAAGCCATTTTTTGGCCTTAAAATGGATATCAACAGAATTAAAAGTATTTAAATAACATAGTATATTCTCTGATCACACCAAAATTAACTTAGATATTAATAACTGAAAACATATCTGGAAAATCCACAAAAATTCAGAAACTATACAACACACATCTAAATAATCCACCTATTTTGAAAGATATTAAAAAAAAATTAGAAAAATTATTGAACTGAATGAAAATAAAAACACAGCATATCAAAATTTGTAGGAAACAGGTAAAGAAAAGATGAGAGGGAAACTGATGCCTTTAATTGTATATGTTAGTAAAATAGAAAGCTCTAAAATCGATACACTAAACTTCTCCTTTAAAAGCCACAAAAGATAAATTTAACACAAATTTAGTAGGAAGAAGAAAATAATAAAGTTAGAGTAGCTATCAGTACAATATGAAATTTTATAAAGAGCAAATCAAAATTGGTTTTTTGAAGAAATCAATGAAATTGATAAATTTCTAGCAGGATCAATAAGGAAACAGAGATACAACATGAATTTTCAATACCAGGAATGAAAGAGAGACCATCACTGCGAACTTTACAAACATTAAAAGAATAATAAGAAAGTATTTTTTGAAACTTCATGATGATATATTCAACAATCTTGATGAAATGGTCAAATTTATTGAAAGACAAAAATTATCAAAATTTAGTCAAGGAGAAATAAAATGTCTGAATATTCTGATATTTACTAAATGAATTAAATTCATAATTAAAATCTTTCTATACACACGAAAAAATTCCAAGCTTCGTTGGCTTCACTGCTGAATTCTACCAAACACTTGTGGAAAAAACAAGATCAGTCTTACACTAACTCTTTCAGAAAATAGAGGAGGAGGGAATACATCATAACTAAGTTCACAAGGCCAGTTTTATCCTGATACCAAAACCAAGGCAGGTCACATGCAGTGGCCCATGTCTGTAATCCCAACACTTTGGAAGGCCAAGGTGGGCAGATCACTTGAACCCAGGAGTTTGAGACCAGCGTGGGCAATATAGCAAAACCCTGTCTCCACAAAATATACAAAAATTAGCCAGGTGTGGTGGCACACACCTGTGGTGCCAGCTATTCAGGAGGCTGAGGTGGGAGTATCACCTGAGCCTGGGAAGGTTGAGGCTGTAGTGAGCGATGACAGTGCTACTCCACTCCAGCCTGGACAACAGAGTGAGACCCTCTCAAAAAAAAAAAAAGATATTACCAGGTAAAATTAGATACCAATATACCTCATTAACATAGATTTTAAAACTCCTCAACAAAATATTAACAAATTCAATACAACAATATATAAATAAGATAATAGACCATGATCAAGTGGGAATTTTATCCAAGAATTGTATGTTGGTTTAACATTTAAACATCAGTCAGATTGGAAACAACCCAAATTATTTTCAATGGGTTAATGGATAAATAAATTTAATGCATCCATACAATGGAATATTACTCAGCTATGAAAAGAACAAACTATTGATGCAGACAACACTGTATATGAGTCTTAAGAAAATTATGCTGAGTGAAAAAAATCTCAGAAAGTCACATACTGTATGATTTCATTTATACAACATTACTGAAGCAACAAAATTATACTGATGGATAATAGACTAGTGGTTTCCAAGGGTTAGAGTTCAGAGAAGGCACAACTATTAGGTGGTAACACAAGAGAGTTTCTTTGTGGTGATGAAACGGTTATGTATCCTGGTTGTAGTGATAGTTACAACAAATCTATATATGTGATAAATTTGATAGACCAACACACACACACACACACACACACACACACAAAACACAGAAAAAGAGAGAGAGATAGAGTCAATAGAAAATGGTCAAATTCAAATAAGATCTATAGTCAAATTAGTGTTATTGTACCAAAGTAATTTTTTTTATTTTAGCACTGCACTCTGGATATTATCATGAAAGAAATCTGGGTGAAGTGCACACAGGAACTCCTTTCTATCTATTATTTTCTTGTGTCTTAAAGTATTCCAAAATAAAAAGCATTAAAAAGAGCAAAATATATAGCATTACAAAAGAAACGAGTTATAATAAAATGTAGCCATCAAAATATTAATAATCAAATTTGTGATATAGTAAGAAAACATGATCATTGTATTTCAACATATTAACAGAATAAAGGAATAAAAATTGATAATCTCAGTAGAAGCAGATAAAGTAAATGACATAATTCAATGATAAACAGAAATTCCAGCAAACTAGAAATAGAAACTTCCTCAAAATGATAAAAAACATCTATGCAAAATCTATAGCTAACATCGTATTTTATGACAAAAGAAACTGAATGGTATCTCTCAAGATTAGCAACAAGTCAAATTGTACACACTCTTCACTATATCAAGGCAAGGTAATCACCTCTGTTAAACAATGTACTGGAGGCCTAAGCTGGTGCCAAAAGGCTTAAAAAATATACAGATCAGAAATGAAGAAGTAATATTATTTTTTGCTCAAAAGACATGATTGTTTGCATATGAAATCCAAAGAAATCTACAAAAAACACCCTATTATAACTGTTAAGGTCCAAGGACACAAGTTCAATGTACAACAAAATCTGTTATATTTCTATATATTAGCTACCCAGTATGAAAAGCTGAAATATACAAAATTACTACTTATAAATGTATCAATAAGCATAAAAATACTTAGGGATAAATTTAATAAAATTCTACAAGACCTACGTTTTTGAAAACCTTAAAATATTGCTGAGAGAAATTTAAAATCATTTAAATAAATGTAGAGATACAGTATACCATGTTCATGGATGAGAAGATTCAATTGTTAAGATGTCCATTTTTCTCAAATTGTTCTACATATTCAACATAAATCCCAGTCAATGTGCCAGCAGTATTTTCTAAAGAAATTGGTAAGCTGATTATAAAATTGTATGGAGTTCCAAAAGACCAAGAATAGTCAAAGTAATTTTAAATATTGAGAACAAAGTTGAAGGATAGAAAATCAATAATGGTTTAAAAGACTTGAATAGGACTATCAACCAACTTGATGTAATTGATTTTTATAGAATACTCCACTCAATAACAACAGAATATACTTTCTTTTCGAGTAAACATAGAACATTTATGAAGGCAGACCATATCCTAGGCTATCCAACAAATCTCAATCAATTTGCAGTCGTTTGACTCATAAAGTGTTCTCTGACTACAATAGAATTAAATTAAAAATAAATAATAGGAAGATAACTGGAAAATCTCAAAATATATGAAAGCAAAATAGCACACTTCTATATAATTCATGTGTCAAATAAGATACCAAAAAGAAAAGTATAATGTGTTTGAAACTTTTGCGAAACTGAGATAGTTATTCCTATTTTACAGGTGAAAAAAACCAGTTCTGAGACCTTAAGTGTTCTGTTCAAAGCCACATGCCTAGAGTTTGCCAGAGCTGGAATTCACATTCAAGCTGTGGTGGTTCCGAAGCCCAACATGCTATCCTATATAACTAGTCACTAATATATAATTGCTCCTAGAACCCAAGATATATCAGAATTTAATTGGTAGTAGTAGTAGCTAACACTTATTAGGCAATTAATATGCTAATGCATTTTTTGCATAGTGCCTTATTAAACAGCACTTTGCCTGTATCGATTCATTTATTACTTAATGCAACTCAATGAGGATGGTACTATATCTATTGTCATCTTATAAATGAGGGGACTGAGGTGCAGAGAAGATAAGTAACTTGCATAGACAGTTAGTTAAGGTAGAATCATGACTTGAACCCAAGCAGTCTGGTTCCAGAGTTTGCATCCTTAACCAGGATACTGTATTGCCTTCAACTTGTATGTGTATGTGTTGAGGAGGAGGAAGAGTGAGAGACAAATTGTGTTTTTAATGAAACTAGTGACACATTAAATTTGTCCAAATAAATTTATAATTTATGTGTCAGAATAAAAATTACATGTAAATTTAAAATATTAGAGATACGAATTAAAATATCAATTTAAAGGGTCAAATATATGTGACTATCTGACAGAAGAAAAGAGGTCTATGCATGAATATTATTTAAAAATCAATACACAGTCCTTCAGTATTCCTGAGGGACTGGTTACAGTACACCCACAGATACCAAAATCCACAGTCTTTGATATAAAATGATGATATAAAATGATTATATCGGAGAATGATATAATTCTCAAGTCTCTGATATAAAATGATGTCATATTTGCAAATAACCTACACACAACCCCTTACATACTTTAAATCATCTCTAAATTACTTATAATACCTAATTATAGTATTAACGAATGCTGTGTAGATAGTTGCCATGATGAATTGTTTAGGGGATAATGACAAGAGAAAAGCCTGTACATGTTCAGTACAGATGTGACCATCCTTTTTTTCCCACCTGAATATTTTCAGTTTGTGATTGGTTGAACCAACAGATGAGGAACCCATAAATTTGGAGGTTCAACTGTACAAATAACACTAAAATTTAAACTTTTGAAACAAAGAAAATGAAAAGATGTTTTTTGGTTAAAAGATTAATAGCTATAATATATAAATAGGTCTTACAGAACAATCAAAAAGCACACTCACTTACTTATTCTAATATAAAAACAGGCCATGAATATAAACACACAAAATGACAGAAGAGTTACAAGAGGCCACTACACACAATGCGGACAAAAAGAAGAAATTCCAGTAAAGACAGAAATGTAAATTTAAAGCAAATATCCTTTTGTCCATGTTTGTACGGCAAAGATAATTCTGTATTTGTTTTGAATAAGTCCTTTTGCTTTTGCTGTTGTGTTCAAATAATTCTTTTATGCAATGGAAGAAAAAGTATGGCCTTACTCATATACTGTTTACAGGCTTGTCAATAATATAATTTTTCTGGTGTTTACATTGTCAATATGTATTTTGAAAGCCTAAAGACCGGGCACGGTGGCTCATGCCTGTAATTCCAGCACTTTGGGAGGCCAAGGCAGGTGGATCACGAAGTCAAGAGATCGAGACCATCCTGGCCAACATGGTGAAACCCCGTCTCTACTAAAAAGTACAAAAATTAGCTGGGCATGGTGGTACATCCCTGTAGTCCCAGCTACTCGGGAGGCTGAGGCAGGAGAATCGCTTAAGCCCGGGAGGAAGAGGTTGCCGTGAGCTGAGATCACGTCACTGCACTCCAGCCTGGCAACAGAGTGAGACTCTGTCTCAAAAAAAAAAAAAAAAAAAAAAAAAGAAAGCCTGAAACATATTATATTCTTCATATCAGTAAAACTTTGTGAATTTGTAATGAATAAATACTCAGTGCTGCACACCAAGATTTACATGGAGAGATGTTCTTGGTATGATATAGGATAGAAAAAATAGGAAATAATCTATACGTTGGTCAACATGATCAAATATATATAGAAATTTAAAACCAAATTTTAAAATAATTTTTGGGAATTTTTAAAAAATGAAAAATGTGCAGGCTATCTTATGTAAAAACTCAGCTTATGTAGAACATGAACACAATTGTTTATATATAAAGCCAAAAGGAGACACATTTTTAAATGGAAAGAAAGGCAAAACTCAAACATTTATCTCTGGGTTGTGATTTTTGCAGTACTATTATTATCACTTTTCAGATTTTCTATCATACTCCTTTGTTATTATTACAATCAGAAAAATTATAAACTCTTTCTTAAAATCTCCACTTAACTCATACCCTCCACCTGGGAATGGAGTGCGATTCTTTTTCCCTGTTAATATTAGCTTAAAAAATAAAACAGCTGCAATGCAATTATGTTGTCATTTCTGTCTCCAGCCAGATTGAACCTGGCCTTAAATTAACAATGATCTTGTAAGAGTAAAATATCACCTGCATTCCTTGCCAGAGGACCAGAGCTTTTTAGAAGAACTCCTGAGAAAATGAAAAAAAAAAAAAAAAAAAAAAAAGATAAGATGCAATAACTTCTTGAGACCTGTGCATTCCTTCCACAGCATTTGCGAGGAGTGTTCAGCTGCTGCAATCAGCCCATGAATCCTCTGCTACTTGGAACAGGTGTACAACTCTGAGCCACAGTGGGGAGGCAGACTAGTGATAAAAGAGGGCTACAGCAGCCTCAGCCCCCATGTCCATCCAGCCAGGAATCTCCAGCTGAGGTTTGTATACACCAGGGGAAGAAACTTACCATCACTCATTGATTTTGTTTTTAGTGGATAACTATTTTATCCATTTTTGAAAATGCAAGAGTCTTCAGACAGTTGGTTTCTGGATGAAATGATAACAAAAGGGACAGATAGATGCAACTGGATCTCTGAGGGCGAAGTGTTGCAACAAGATCTTCATCGATTTGCTAAGTGTGTTTAGTGACGGGCCCTCCAGCAACCAATCAGAATGAGAAATGGAATCTATTAGTGGAGTTGTTAAAGCATCCCTGATCTCTGTGGATGACAGCCAAGTGCGTGCCTTTTTCTACAAACATTAAATCATTCATACAGGAGAGAGAGGGGTTAGAGGAGGGTGCGAGAGAATACACACACTACTGGAAAAAGTCAGAACAGTGATTGCTTTATTTTGGAGATGACATTGAGAACACCCGAAGTTCCAGTTAGAAACACTTGGAGATTTATTTTTATGAGTTTTCATCCTCAGGAATTATTTATAGGGCAACCCCTGAGACAAAGTAATAATTCACCATGGACCATGGGACTGGGTCTATGTTCTGAAGCCTTGAGAATAAAATATTCATTTTTTATTATGTCTATGGCTGTGAAAATGAATGCTAAAAGTTAGTGATCGGTAGGAACTCCGTCATATTAATTCACAGGCTTGCCAGTTCCAAAATTAATATGGCTTCACCTGTGTGCCTAGAGCTTCCTGGATTCACCTATGTTAACATTGCTACACTTTGTACCATGCATCACATCAAATTGAAAACATAATTTCATATTGGATGAAAAAGAAGAATGCGGTCCTTGTGGTAATTAACTTAGTACCACTGATCCTTGTAATAAACCAGAGTAGTGAAGCATGCCTCATCAGTAAATTAGACTTATGGGTAATCAGTAAATCTGTAGAGTTAGTCATGCTGACATGGTATTTGACGATGATGGAAAAAACCTCACTGCCAGACAAAGACAAATGCATTTATCACTTGCCAGGGCTTTGATCTCCAAACCCTTGCTATCTTCAGAAACACACGCCAATCATAAACTTCTAGACTTGGTGTCAAGTCAGGGCAGTTTAATTTATCCAGCAGTCCTCAGATCATTCAGATGTTCCAGTTAAAAATAAATAAATTATACTATCTGGTCACAGACCCATATTGGGTCACAAATAATAACTATCAGATTAAGATTTCTTCCAAATCCTTTCATGTTTCCAATGATTATTATTGTTGTAAAGGCTGCACACTGCACAGGTCAGCTCCTCCTAGCTAACATTCCAGGGGCAATAGCATTTCGCTTGCATGTTATTATCGATTTTTGTTCCATGTGCATCTCTGGCTCTCATTGTTGGATTGCATTCTATTGCCGATTCACAAAAATAGATCAACCACTCAAAAGTCGATGATCGATCATAAAAGCATTTTGAGTTTTCTTTAGCCACATGAAAGAATTCTTTCTACTACCAAATCTGGATTCCAAGTTTCTTTTCAGATGGAGTCTTGCTTTTCTTACCCTTAATATGGACAGCTACATTTACAGTTTGAGATATGTCTGTCCAGGGTTCAGAAAATAATCTCTCAGCCCTGATCATAGTGAATTTCCGGTTTCCATTACTTGAATTTCAGGGTTTTACACTAAGAGGTCTCACCCAATGCAAAAGTCATGCTCTCCCCACTGGGGACAAAAAGGTGTGCATGTGTAGTGTGGAGGAGGTTTTGCAAATGCAAAGTAAAAACATTTGGAGGGGCAGTGTCCTGATCTGTATTGTGCTGCTACAACAGAATACCTAAGACTGGGTAATTATAAAGAACATAATTTTTTTTCTCAGTTCTGAAGGCTGGAAAGTCCAAGTTCAAGGCACCAGTAGGTTCAGGGTCTGGTGATGGCTGCTGTGTCCACAATGGCATCCTGTTGTTCATCCCCCAGAGGGGAGAAATGCAATGTCCTCACATAGCAGAAGGTGAAGGGCAAGCTGGCCCAAGGCTGCATGAAGCCTCTTTTACCAGGGCTCTAATCCTAGTCAGGGAAGAAGCCCTCTGACCTAATCACCTCCTTTTTTTTGGGTGGGGGGCAGGGTGTGGATGGAGTCTCACTCTGTTGCCAGGGTGGAGTGCAGTGGCACGATCTCGGCTCACTGCAACCTCCGCCTCCCGGGATCAAGCGATCCTCCTGCCTCAGCCTTCTGCATTGCTGGGACTACAGCGGCACACCACCACACCCAGGTAATTTTTGTGTTTTTAGTGGAGGCGGGTTTTCACCATGTTGGCCAGGATGGTCTCGATCTCTTGACCTCGTGATCCGCCTGCCTCGGCCTCCCAAAGTACTGGGATTACAGGCGTGAGCCACCATGCCCAGCCTACTTCTTAAAGGATCCACCTGTTAATATGTTCGCATTGGACATTAAGTTTCAATATCTGAATTTTAGGGGCGGCACATTCAGACCATAGCAGGTAAGATATAAATCAAACTATTAACAACAGTTAACTTTGAGGAGTGGAACTGAGAGTGATGTGAGAAGAGAAGAAATTTGACTTTTCATACAACTTTTGTACCATTGTCACAATTTATTCATTCAGATGCTGTTTACTGAGCCCTTGCTGTGAGCAGGTGTGAACATCCACAAGAAAGACAAGGAGTAGACACATAAACAAGTAAGCACATTTGATAAATACACACTGGAAACAGCACCATGAGAAAAATAAATGTTTCACAGGAACCTGCTTTGGAAAGAATTGATCAACAACATCTCTGCTATCTCACAGGAGATAACATTTAAGCTCATTTTGTTCAGTGAGGAGACATCATCATTCCAGGGAGAGGAATAATCAACAGAGAAGGAAGAGCAAATGCAGTGCCTAGAAGTGAAAATTGGTGGAGTGTGTGAGGAGCTGCAGGAGGCCAGTGTCCCAGAGATTAGAAGGAAAGGGGAGAGAGACTGACACGAGGTTCGGAGGTGGGTTGGTGGGTTGGGAGCAGCCCTAACACAATCTTCTGGGATGTATGAACAGTTTGAATTTTATTCGGATAACACATATATCCTTCAAAAGATGCCTTTGAAGAAAAAGGTCCAGGTATGACCTTGGACCTGAAGCATTTGTATTGGCACCCCTATTCCTTGGGAGGGGTCTCAGCATGGGGGTGGTACAGACCACAAAGCTGGAGAGGGCAGGGCCTCCATTCATATTCTGGAACCCAAGGAGCGGCCTTCAGTGGGTGATGCAGATGTAGACTCCCCCAGGGCAGGGGATTGGTTTGGCCCTCCGGGCGTGCCCAGTAACCACTGCTGTTCTTCATCACAGGACAGGCTCCATAAATGTTGCCCAAGCTAAATGAGAATGACCATGATATTTTCTAACCTGTTTAATGACATGAAGAGACCACAATGATGCAGGCCTCAATTGGAAGGTGAGTTCCTTCATCTACTTTTCTGAAGACTTCCTGAACATCAGGGGTTCAAACTGATGATAACCCTCCTTCTGCATGAATGTCCTTGGAGCCTTTAAGTGTCAGGATCATTTTCCTATTCATCCATTCACTGAGCTGACTACAAGTCAGCTCTTCTAAATAAGCCAGAAAGAGTCATAGACTCTTAGCAGGGAAGCCAAATGCCAGTTCCATTTGAAGAGATTGTAGGGACTGACCAGAGGGGAAAGGCTCTGGCTTGACCTGACTCTATTCCCCGTTGTACCCAAAGGCTGGAACAAGCATAAAATTGAAAGTTTCTGCTTCATGGCGCCTCTCCCAAGTGGGGGCAGAAGTGAATTTGGACCCTACAGCAGCTCCTCAGATGAACCCTGGATGGTGCAAGACAAGCAGGATGGGAAAGTTTTCCTTTCACATGAGGGAAACCTCTAACCCATTTGAGGGCAGTGGAACCAGCTAGAAGCTGCAACCACCCATGTTGATAAGTGCAACTTGAAGATAAAGAAAATGGCCCATTCTCTCACTGAAGTTGACTGTAAAATGCAAAAGGCCAAGTCAGCTCTGCTAAATAAGCCAGAAAGAGTCCTAGACTTTGCTTCATCATTCAACAGCCTTGCAGGCTTGATAAGGCTTTCTGTCACTAACATCCTGTGTGAGTGTAGGCAGGTCACTACAGTACTTGGAGTACTGAATTTGTCGGCTATCAGACAAAAGAAAAATCACCCATTCCTGCCTGTCTCCTAGGACGAGTTCTAATCTTCAGGTGATAAAACGACAGGCAGGTTCCTGGCACCCACAGAGGGTGGTGGCTCAACCTAGGAGTATCTCTCAGGTGAGAATCTCCCATACTCTAGACAACACAGAGTAGTATAGCATCCCTTGTTCCTTAGGAAATGGGGTCAGGGAAGAGGCAGCTGTAGCTGGTGCCCTCTTTTGAGCACAGGGGGACAACAGCATGAGCATTCACAAATATTTATCAAGTATGCTTAGATCCATAAGGGCTATGCTTTGTGCTCAAGGCAAAGAGATAAGTCCTCTACCTTCTCAAAGGTCACTGTGTAATAGGGACACAGGAAAAGTACATAAAGGGATGAATAACATAAGGTTGCCAAGAGTCACAGGATCAGACAAGGAACAGCCATCAGTGTTGGCCTCATGGAGGAGGGGAGCATGTACAGGGGCCTGGAGACAGGCTGGGATGGAGTCAAGAAGAAGGCTGGTGATGAAGTTGAGGCTCAGCGGGACCAGGGAGATACATCTTAAGGAAGAGTGGTGTAGTAGAAATCAAAGTGTCAGAGGGATAAGGTGTGAGAGCTGGGATTGGAGATGTGGTGCAGGCCAGGCTATAGAGGGCTTTGAATGTCAGAGTGACATGCTTCCATTTTACTCTGTGCACAAACGGAAACCACTGAAGGTTTTTTCATCAGAGAGGGTGATGTGCGTCGAGTTGAGTTTTCTGTTTGAGAGCGACAAGTCTGAAGACATGGAGTTCTGGCACCAGACAATCTAGGCTGAAAGTGGACAAGGGTCTTAATTAGAGAGGGGTGGGCTGGATTGGGAAGGGAAACATCCAAAACATGACTGGAGGAGTGATCTTATTTGCTAGCAGTTTAAGATGTGTTAAGATTCCTACATGAAAACATAGGAAAGAAGCCAGGGATCACAGAGAACATTGAAATATCAAACCTGGATGATTAAAGTGGTGACACCTAGGCAGGAAGTAGGAAAATGCAGAGTAGGAGAGAGACTGCTGAGGAGCATCTAAAATAAGGGACACACCAGCTACAAGATCAAAGACAGGTACAGAGGGGGACAAGGACGCTCTGCAGGGTGAAGACGACATACTGTGAGGTCAGAGACCATCAGGGCAGAGTATTTACTGCATTTTTGTTTGTTTGTTTGTTGTTTTTTGAGACGGAGTCTTGCTCTGTCTTCCAGGCTGGAGTGCAGTGGCATGATCTCAGCTCACTGCAACCCCCGCCTCCCAGATTCAAGTGATTCTGCTGCGTCAGCCTCCCGAGTAGCTGGGATTACAGGTGCATCCCAGCAGGACAGGCTAATTTTTGTATTTTTAGTAGAGACGGGGCTTTGCCATGTGGGCCAGACTGGTTTCAAACTCCTGACCTCAGGTGATCCGCCTGCCTCGGTCTCCCAAAATGCTGAGATTACAGATGTGAGCCACCACGCTCGGCCTTCACTACATGTTAAATGACAGACACCACATGCATGCAGACAGTCTTGACCATCACAGAGGGCCCTGTCTGGTAAACAAAAACACAGACCCGGAAAGCTGAGGAATCACAGCGTAGCATGAAAACAAATGCCCCCATGCATGTTCTCCACTAGAAGGTAAGCTCCATGAGGGCAGGGACCTGGGTCTATCACTATGCATCACCAACATGGAGAACGGTGCCCAGCACAGGACAGTGCCCCATAAACATGAATTGGATGCATGCAATCCAAAGGTAACTGAGCAAAGGGGGTGAACAGCGAGATGACTTTTGGAAAGGAAGGAATTAAGAGTTGACTCATGAAGGGGACACTGTACTTGGATAAGATGGGGTACAGAAAATGCTACCCCCAAAAAAACCTTGGCATACTGAGTATTTTAAGCTGAAGGAAATTGCAGAAGCAGAAAGCTCTCTCTTACCTTCTACCACCTCCTCTTTTCTGAAGCAGGCCTTATAAACTGGCATTCCTCATGCCCCTTCTTCCCTGAAGTAGGCCAAAAACCTAGGAAGGTCCCTCTCTCTGACCTTCTCCCTCTCTCCTTCCCTGAAGACCCGGATGTAGCAGGTATCCTGCTCCATATCCAGAAGGAGGGAAGGTCACACAGAGAGGGCAAGAAGAATCTGAACAAAAAGGCTTTGCTAAGTTGCCCTCAGTTTATTACCTTTCCATCATACCTTTTGTCCCCCAGTAATAGTTCTGCAGGGCTGCCCATAAAAATACATGGTTTTCCCTGGATCTCTGAGTATTCATTTCTTTTTCTTTTTTTCTTCCTTTTTCAACTTTCATGTGAAACTCTTGGGTTATATGTGTAGTTTTGTTATGTAAGTATGTTGTATGATGCTGGGGTTTGAAGTACAATTGAACCTGTCCCCCAAGTAGTGAGCATAGTATCAAATAGGCAGTTTTTCAACCCTTGTCTCCCTCTCTCCCCTATCTTGTGTCCCTCCATGTCTGTTGTTCTCATTTTTATGACCATGTGTTGGGTCTTCATTTCTGAAGATTCCTGTGTCACGTACAACTTATGTTAAATAAATGTGTTATGCCTTTCTCTTATTAATCTATATTTTGTTACAGGGGCATCAACCATGAGACTCCTGGTGATGGTAAGAAGAAGAAATTACTTTGTATCCCCTAGAGATAGGTAGCATGAAAGGAAGAATGCATTCCATGTAAAGGTAATGGCTTCAGAGACAACACAAATGTAGACTACAGTAAGCATCAAGAGAAGGAAGGGAAGAGGGGAGGAAGATGACCTGCCCAGAGAAACGGACTTATAAGCCCCCAAGTCAAGGTTTCTTTCACAGAGTGACTCAGAGAACTTACTGTCATTTTGAGGAGGTGCCTATTTTAGTTTAAAGTCTCCCTAAACACAAAGATTCCAGTACAAAGAGGAAAAGTGGGCTGGCTGAGCGTGAAACTGTTCACCATCTCATCAATTGCACAGCGATCATCCTATGAGTGTACAATCTGATTTCCCATCTTAATAAACCTTGGCCAAGAGAAAAGACTTCCGAAATTCTGAGGTAAGAGACCTCAGGAGAGCTTCTTGATCTCTATTTTCCTCAGAAGACCCGCACACAAAGAGAACATCAGAACAGACGGCCACCAAGCCCCGCCCCAGTTCTGTCCTGTCCTACAATCGCCTTTGTCCAATCCTGGCTGAGCTTCTTGAGCTCAAAGCAGAGAATGAAACCCAGCATCTGGGAGGTCCTGGAGAGCAAGGGCTTTCTAACTGCCGTTCTTCTTACAGTGTTATGTTTGGAAAAGAGACTCTGTGAAAATGATACCATTGATTTCCCCTATTTATTTTCTCTGAAAGGCTTTCATATCAAATTTGCTCCGTCTTCAGATCAAACATGTCTGTGGGAAGCAAAGCTTAGAAAAAGAAGTTACAAAAGTCTGCCTCTCTAAAGAGTGGTTCTCTGATACAAAGAGAGGCCCACAGGAAAGGAGGGAGAATGGTCACTTTGCCGGTGGGCTGGGCTCCCCTTAGAACACCAAGAGAACCAAGACGCCACCCCAGCCCAAGTGAGGCTCTTCTGCAGCCTCGTCTTCAAAGAATCTCAGGGAAGCATAAAATGGCTTTTGATGGCAATTGATCTACTTCATTTGTTTGGTAAAGTTTCTGACTCCCTCACGACTCAGAACATCAGCTTTTCCATAGCCACACCCATGGGTGGATAGGTGACTATATCTCCCTCCAGCATTGCCGATTGCCCATTTCCCATAATATCCGGAGGCGCAGAAAGAAGAAATATGTTAATGTTCACACTGTCCAAAACATACTAGCAAATGAAGCACTGCTCTTTCCAAAATCTGTCCTATTAATGGTGACGCCTAAATCACCGTTTTATTTGTTCTATGAAAAGTTGCTTAGTTAAGATTTGTTTTGTATTATCAAAATAAAAACTAGAAACAATGAAATTCCTTACACAGCATATCTTCTGACCCACCTCTGGCCAACCTCTTTCACCTCTACCATGAGAGCCCCCTCATCTCATCTTGCAAGGAATGACTGAAGGGCTTTGCAGCCCCCAAACTTGCAGGATTCAAGTACTTCTGAGCTTCAGAGGTTACTGATCCACCAACTTTTGCTGACCTGTATTTTGCAAAAGTAGCTGGACCACTTTATGGATTAAAGGATTAGAGAGGCCAGGCTCAGTGACTCACACCTATAAGCCCTGCACTTTAGGAGACCAGAGCGGGAGGATCACTTAGCCCGGGAGTTCAAGACCAACCTCAGCAACATGGTGAGACACTGTCTCTACCAAAAAAAAAAAAATTAATTAGTTGGTTGGGGGGTGGTGGTAGGTACCTATAATCCCAACTACCTGGGAGGTTGAGGTGGAGGATGGCATGAGACCAGGAGGTCCAGGCTGCAGTCAGCCATGATCCTGCCACTGCACTCCAACCAGAGTGACAGAGCAAGACCCTATCTCAAAATAATAATAATAATAACAATAATAATAATAAAGAAGGCTGGGCACAGTGGTTTATGCCTATAATCTCAGTACTTTGGGAGGCCAAGGCAGGCAGATTGCCTGAGGTCAGGAGTTCGAGACCAACCCAGCCAACATGATGAAATCCTGTCTCCACTAAAAAAAAAAGCACAAAAATTAGCCGAGTGTGGTGGTGGGTGCCTGTAATCCCAGCTACTTGGGAGGCTGAGACAGGAGAATCGCTTGAACCCGGGAGGTGGAGGTTGCAGTGAGCTGAGACCGCACCATTGCACTCCAGCCTGGGCAACAAGAGCGAAACTCCATCTCAAAATAAAAATAATAATAATAATAATAATAATAAAGAATTTGAGTATGACTTTGACAGGTTACTGGGTAAACATAAGGCTTGGCCAAAGAGCCAAGCCAGAAGTGCTTACAAAATGTGTCTCCTGCAATGGCCGGGACGCAGTACCCAGCTGGTTATTTATTGAAGAGAATGTAGCACAGAGGTTTGACTGGAGGCTTTTTGAGGAAAGCAGGACACTGGGAAACTAGAACTAGAGGCGCAACACTGTAACTCTACAGCTGTCTGACTATTGGCTGAGAAACAGGTAAGGAACCCACCTTTACAGAAGCACGAGTCCTTTCTCATTCTTTTTATGGGTCTGTAGGTGCAGTAGGTGTGGACCAGACCTGTACCATGGAACGACTGAAAGGCAGAAGCACCCAACAACCCTCCCCATAAATTTCAGCATTTAAACACCAGCATACATGTGCTGTTAGAGGAATAAATCTGACAAGCATCATGTGGAAACACTGGAATGTGACCTTAACCAATCCGCTAACTTGATTCAAATTTGAGAGATAAGTTACAGTTTCTGATTTTGCAGGACTGTTTCCAAATTAGGACCAACGATGTCCTAAGAATGGTTAATAAGGACACATTTGGGACAATGTTTAAGGCAGTTCTGTCCAACAGAAGCAAAATGTGAGCCACCAATATATGCTACTGATGTGATTTTTAATTTTCTAGTAGCTACATTAAAAATAGTAAAGAGAAACAGGTGAAATCAATTTTAAAAGTATATTTTATTTAACACAATATATCCAAAATATTGTCATTTCAACATGTCAACAATATAAAAATAATTATTATGGGCTGGGCACAGTGCCTCACACCTGTAATCCCAGCACTCTGGGGAGGCAGAGGTGGGCAGATCACCTAAGGTCAGGAGTTCGAGACCAGCCTGGCCAACATGGTGAAACCACATCTCCACAAAAAATACACATACACAAAAAAATTAGCCAGGTGTGGTGGCAGGTGCCTGTACTCCCAGCTACTCAGGAGACTGAGAAGAGTCACCTGAACCAGGGAGGCAGAGGTTGCAGTGAGCTGAGATGGTGCCACTGTATTCCAGCCTGGGCGACAGAGTGAAATTCCATCTCAAAAAAATAAATAAATAAAAATAATTATTATGAAATTTAGCTTTCCTTCTAGTAAGTTCAAATCCAGTGTGTATTTTACATTCCCAGCATATCACAGTTCAGACCAGCCACATCTCCAGGGCTCAGTAGCAAGAGGTGGCCAAGGGCTATCACACTGAAAATTGTATTTCTAATCTGCTATCAGTATCATTGGACTTAACAGCTGAAACAAACAAACAAACACAAATAACTGTCAATATAATAAAACATAACACTGGTACAGAATAATTGTTTGAAGATTAGATTCTCCAGAAGGTCCAATTCATGTTCCGAGGTTTACAGCCTTCATTAACAGAGCTGATGAAAGAATAAAAGGCCTTTTTCTCACTCTAATTAAAAAAAAAAAAGACACACTTTTTTTTTCAGTGTACAAAAGGAATCAGCTACCATTTATTAGGATAACTCAATGCAGATTATCCATGGACATCTCAACTTGAAGAATCAGATGTAATTGCAGGTCTGTGTTACATGTAAGAACCGTCAGTGACGAGCACTCATATCAGAAGTATGGGCCTATTTTATCGAAGCACTTAATAAATGTGTACAGCATGTAAAGAATGAGTTTCTTAGCCATTACCAGTAAAGGTCACTATTTCCTAATTCAGAACCAGAAAATGACTCCTCAAGTACCCCTTTGGGAAGAGAAGGAAGACAAAAACAAAGAAAATCCCTGGAGCCCAGTAATCACAGCCAGAGTCAGGAAGGACTGAAACACATTGTTTTGTTCTCATCTTACCCACTGTGGATGTGCAGACAGGGACAGCCCAGTATTCCAATGGGAGGGACACAGATGCACCAGAGGAGATTGTACGGGGCTATGTAAATCCAATACCAAGTGTGACTAGACAATGCCAACACAAGGGTCAAAACACTGGTAATTCAACACTTAGGGCTATCGTAACAACCCATTTGTACTAATGTAATCAATGAATGGCTAATCTGGTGCCAAAAGAAATGTCATTTAATTGCATGGACAAACATAATTCAATTTAAAAAGTGATTGATTGAGGAGCCAAAGAAATACAGTTTAGCCGTGTATTCAATATTTTCAGGGAAATGAAATTGAGTAATTGGCAACTGACTTTACCGGGGCACTATTAGTCCTAGACCCCCCGCAGTGAATGGCTTTGTCCTTGCGGTCTAACTTGTCAATGCTCCCTGGTCGCATGGAAAACTTTCCTTTCTAGCCGACCCTCATTGGATTTTCCTTAATCCTAATACAGATCCCTAGCAAGTCATAGTACCTTTACACCGGCAGAGGATAAAAAATGTTATTATTATTCTTTTGTCTTTTTATCAGTGGCTACTGATAAGAATACTGAATTTTAAAAGAAAAAAATGCAATTCAAAAGAGACAAGGAAGTGGAAAAACTTGAAGTATTATGGGAATTTCAATCAGTTTAAATTGGATATGGTTTTGAGCAAAAACATTAAGTTGATCAGGAGGTAAAGAGGTTGAAATATGCTTCATAAGACACTACTATGATTAAAGAGAGAAATTTAGAAAATGTGGTGCTGAGAAGGTATCTGAGAGAAGTTTGGGGATTAACTTCTCTTAACTGGCTGTGATGTAAATAGGGATATTCGGGAAGAGGTAGCATGGAGGGGAATATGATTGACTTATAATCAGATACAATTTAAGTGGCACTGAAGGTAGAAGAAGCTGTCGTGTAATAAGATCCATTTATACCTGAATAAAGTTTAAACAGATAAACCAAGAGTGTGAAAACTGGGTCTCAAATAAGATTAACATTGAAAGCAGATGTGAACCAGGCACAGTGCTGTGCACCTATAGTCCTACTTAGGTATTTAGGAGACTTAGGCTGGAGAATCCTTTAAGCCCAGGAGTTCAAGTCCAACCCGGGTAACATAGGGAGATCCTGTCTCAAATTTAAAAAAAAAAAAAAAAAAAAAAAAAAAGCAGATGTGCGTTATAGCCATATGTTAAACATGCTGAAAAGCTAATGTTTTCGTTGCTGTTTGTCTAAGTAGTCACAGTCTGTAAATGCACTGGTAGAAGCAGATGGTACCCCTGGATGCAAAGCTCACATGGAAAACACTCCTCTCTGCAGTCATCCCTCTTTCCTGGAGAGTGGGATTTGCAGAGCAGATTACTCACTGTAGTCACTGGCTTCCTGGATCCCTCATCTATTCTCGGAAGCCCTTAGAAGAGAGGTCTTGAAATTTGCAGGTGTTCCAGCTCCTCTGACTACAATTGGCACAGAAGCTTTCTTCTTCCTGTGAACTTGACACTCGTGTTATTTATATTTCTATGCATTCATTAAATAACTATTTATCAACTCTCTGTCCTGTGTACTCTACAAGGCACCAGGGACTAAAACAAAGAACTCCTTCTTTCCTCCTGATCTCCTTGATAGAGAAGGCAGACATTAATTAATTAATTAAAATATAAAATGTAACTGTGACAAAAGTTTACAAGTAAAGAGTTGGTGCTATAAGAGAGCCTAAAAGAAGGACCTGCCTTAGTCAGAGGTATCAGGAAAGACTTCTCCAAGTTGTAATGCAGTGGAATGGTCCGGAAGGTGAATAAGGTTAACTAGGTGAAGAGCAGAGAAATGAAGATTTCAGGTAGAGGAAACAGGATGTGCAAGGACTCAGATAGGACGAAGCATGCTAAATGGCAAGAACCAAAAGAATGAAGTGTGACTAGGAGGGAAGGCAGGAATTCTGGAAATCCGGGCAAAACAATAGTGACCTAGACCAATGTGGTAGCAGATTTGGAGGAAACACGACAGGGATTGGAGAAAGAATGGAGGGGATCTGATGATAGATTAGCAGGAACATATATTAGTGAGGGTTCTCCAGAGAGACTGTACCAATAGGATATATAGAGAGATAAATAAGATAAAGTTTATTACAGGAATTGGCATATCAGATTATAGAGAGTAAGAAGTCCAATGATATGCTATCTGTAAAGCTGGAGAACGAGGAAAGCCAGTAGTGTAATTCACTCCAAGTCCAAAGGCCTGAGAACCAGGAACTCCAATGTTCAAGGACAGGAGAAGACGGATGGCCCAGCTCAAGAAGAGATCGCAGAGTTGCCCTTCCTCTACCTCTCTGTTCTATTCGGGCCTTCAACAGATTGGATGATGCCACCACATTGGTGAGGGTAGATAGCTGCTCCATCTACTGATGCAAATGCTGACCTCTTCTGGAAACTCTCTCATAGACACACCCAAAGTTAATGTTTTACTGGCTATCTGGGCATCCCTAATCCCAGTCAGGTTGAGACATTACATCAACCATGGCAGTACCTCAGGTGAGAGGGAAAGGAAAAATCAATAATCACTCCTATAATATATTTTCAAGTTGAATAATTGAGAGGTAACATATTCTGATTCAGGAAGCCTTGTGGCTGTGTGTTGGAAGGTTTTTTGTTGTGTTGAGACTGGGAGGGGTTTTAGAGGCGAGATAAAATCAGTAATTTCACTTTTATCATGTTAACTTCCAGTTTTTTCTGTGATGTTCTAATGGATAGGTCAAGAAGGATAAGTACATTTAGAGTCGGAAGAAAGGTCTTGGTCTTTAGGTAGACATTTGGGAACTAACAATATCAAGATGGTATTTAAATAAGGAGAAACTGAAAAGCTCATCCAGCAGAGATTTCAGAGAGAAAAAAAAGTTCATTCTAACTCCCAGGGAACCCCAACATTTAGAAATTTGGTGAAGAGAGAAAAACAAGCATAAGGGACAAAGAAACAGGAGCCAGCTCATAAAAGAGAAAAATCAACGATCTTTCAATCACAGCAGCCAAGAAGCAAAATATTTCAAGAACTACGTGGCCATCAATGCCAAATGCCTATAATAATAATACATGTTTGATAAAGACAAAGAGGCGTCCACTGGATCAGGAAACATGGAGGTCCCTGGGGCCCTTGGCAAGGCAGTTTCAATCATATGTGAGAGGCAGAGCTGTGATGTAGAGGGTAGAAGAACAAATATGGGGCATGGAGGCACGTGCCTGTAGTCCCAGCTACTCGGGAGGCTGAGGCGGGAGGATCGCTTGAACCTGGGAGGCAGGGGTTGCAGTAAGCTGAGATCGTGCCACTGCACTCCAGCCTGGGTGACAGAGCAAGACTCCATCTCAAAAAAAAAATACATAAATAAAATAAATTTTTAAAAAAGAACAAATATGGCAGGGAGTGACCGAGCAGACACAGCATGTATGAGATAACCTTTTGGGTGACATTTGGCTACTAAAGGTAAAAAGGAGGAGTTAGGTTCAAGGAAAGTCTCTCTCTCTCTTTTTTAATGAGATACACGTACTGTTTGTCTTAATCAGTGGTGTGTTGGTAAGTGCTTAACAACAGGCTCTCAGAGGGAAAGCTCTGTTGTGTAGCATTAGCCAGTCTCTGCAGTATAAAAACTCTCACGGGGGTTAATTTCAAGGTATACATGTGAAATCACTGGATGTGGACTTGGGAGGAGATGCTCAGAATCAGCTCCTGCAAGCCAGTACCGCCTGGCTCCAGCACAGCTCTGCTGCTGATGTTTGCATTTTGGGGGGCATCCTCTGGTGGAGAGCAAGGGATGTGCAATGCAGGGCATAAAGACCAAAATCAAAGGAACAAAATCCTTGCAAAGGATAGAGTGGAAGGGATTCAGAGGACAAGAGAGAGTAGGAACATTCTTCCATTCTAACAGGAGATGAAAGGAAACAGGTGCAAGTGTAAATGTTGACAGAATTCCCATCTGTCCTTTTTCTTCATAAACAAAGAGTCAAGATCATCCGCTAAGAAAGGCAGGGGCTCAGAAATTTAAGCTTAATAGAAAACTTGTGAAATCTTTATTATAAACGGTGGGACATTGAATTGGATTTTTATTTTACAAGTATGGTACCGTTTTCATAAGGAAACTCTAAGCTACTTGAGGGCAGACACTGTCTGATATTCTCATTTGTATTCTTTGCGTCACCTCACACTGTATTCTACACATGATTAGGATCAAGAAGTTCTTACGCATTGACTGACCTTGAAATGTGGGATTAAGATCTTTTTCTGGGATGAAACGGACATATTTCATAAACTCGCCACTCCCTAAGCACTCATTATTAGACTTCAATAATATAATCTCCATGGTGAAAATAAACATAAAAATCGCACTTAACTCCAATTTGGGATTTCTTAAAAGAGCTTCCTCAGCATTCCAAAGTCACTCTTGAGTGGTAACCTGTACCCTACATACTTTGCCTTCTAGCTTAGTGGTAGAGAAATCCCTTTAAAAAAAATTTTTTTTTTAATGCCACAGCTTCCCTTATTTTGCAGGGGAAGAAGGATCTCACTGACCTAAGCCCCAGCTTCACCTTTTCTACTTCTGCTTGTCATCACACGGATGCCGTAGCCCCCTCTTAACACACAGAAGCCTTTCCACTTTGCTGTCTGTCCTAACTCTGCCCACTTCTTTAATATGCATACAGGGCAGGACTTAATATGCTGGGCAAGTCTGAGGGGCTCTGCCCTAGGATTACAGAGAACACCCATCACCCCACTGCCACCATCCTGAGGATATAACATTGCTCCCTCCTTTACAGTTGCTATCTTTTTGTATTTTATATCCAATAGACTATATTCTTTTCATATTTCTGTAGACTTTTGATCATCCTCAATCATTCATCCAACAAATATTGTCTTTTTGTGCTAGGCTTTGTGAGGAATACAAAAATAAGGGTGATTTACCTTTTCTTGTCTCTCACGCAAAGATCATAGTCCAAACTCTTCATGCCTCTTTGAAGTATATGTAGCAGATGCCTGTGAAGCACCTACTGTGTGTGCCAAGGCCTGTAATACACATTTTATGTGTATTATCTGATTGGTCCCTAAAAGCTGGTCCATGAGCCAGTACATTTTAGGATATGGTCTTTTTTTCTGGTCTGCAACTATTAGAAATAAATGTTGCAAAAAGTCAAATATATCCATCTTAAAAAACTGTTTCATGTTCCACAACTACGTCATTTCTACTTTTATTAATAACATAATGCCTCTTTATTACATAAGCGTGGCAGATTTAATCTGGGATGTTTGGTTTTCTTTTTTTATGTTCTTAGTTGGTAAAATAAAGGCAATCTCATGTGGGTTTCCAGTGTTAGTAAGAACCCTTTGATTGCAAGTAATAGAGAACCCGACAAACTGGCACACAGAACTGAATTCAGGTAGGGGACCTTCAAGCAGAATTAGATCTTGAAGTTCATGATGCTCCTGGAGCTCTAGCACCTTTTTGAGGATATTTTCTCCACTTATTTGCCCATCTCTTTTGTGACAACTTTATCCCCAGGCTGGATTCTCATTGTAGTACAAAAGCTGCCGTCAATCCAAGCCTCAAATAAGTTTGCTACCCTGCTCAGAGAAGGTGAAAGGGCTTTTGTTGCTGTGTACCAAGCAAAAGTCCCAAGGTTTACTTCAATGACACCAGCTGGGTCCCCTGTCCACACAAAAACAAATCACCGTGGCCATGGGAGCTCTGCAGGATGGAACGTCCTCCCCTGGGAAGAACATGGGAAAGAGGCAGACATTCTTTCCAGTTGAAGCAGGAAGGTAAATGACAACATCAACAACAGCTAACAGAAAGTCGGAGGTGCCGGGAGTCCTTGGAATACTTCACATAGACGATCTAATTTAATCCCCACAGACACTAGAAGAGGGAGATTTTATTAGGAACCCATTTCCCAGAGGGGGACACTGAGCCTTGCGGGTGAAAGGTAACTTGTGTAAAATCATAGGGTTAGGAAGACTAGGATTATCGGGGTTCAGAAACCAATACCATAAATTATGGTGCTTTGACATGCTGAGCTAAGGAAGGTTTCTCTGACTTCCCCTATTTCCGTCTCTCAATCCTCCGTCTCTCCCAAAGCACTGAATGAAGTTCTCTGAAGTTCCCCTATCTGCCTAAAGCCCAGACCTGGCAAAGAATAAAACAATTACCTCTGGTCGCTTCCCCGAGTTTTCACTAACTGACCTCATATGCAGGAAGAAAGACTAAAGTCTATCAACACACGTGGACGGACTTGTGTTGCAAACCATTGTCTGGGCTAGAGGCCCAAAGACTCTGTTCCAGGCCACTGTATGTTCTTCAAGTTCATTTAATTCCCCTAAAAATCACTTACTACCCCCTTAAAATCATCCATATTTCCCCATTACTCTTTCCCTAGGAAGTAATGTATACAATGTGAACCCAAAATGTCTGAGACAGGTCCTAGTCAATTTAGAAAGCTTGTTTTGCCAAGGTTAAGGACACGCCCGTGACACAGCCTCAGGAGATCCTGACGACACATGCCTAAGATGGCTGGGGTACAGCTTGCTTTTTTACATTTTAGGGAGACATGAGACATCAATCAATATGTGTAAAATGTACATTGGTTTGCTCCCGTAAGGCAGGACAACTCAAAGCAGGGACTTCCAGGTTAGAAGTAGATAAAAGACAAAAGGTTGCATTCTTTTTTTGTTTGTTTTGTTTTGTTTTGAGACAGAGTCTTGCTCTGTCACCAGGCTGCAGTGCAGTGGTGCGATCTCAGCTCACTCCAATCTCCGCCTCGTGGGTTCAAGCGATTCCTCTGCCTCAGCCTCCCAAGTAGCTGGGACTACCAGCGCCCACCACCACACATAGTTAATTTTTTTTTTTTTTTTTTTTTGTATTTTAGTAGAGACGAGGTTTCACCATGTTTGCCAGGCAGGTCTCTATCTCCCGACCTTGTGATCCACCTGCCTCTATGTTGGCTAGGCTGGTCTGGATCTCCTGACCTGATCTGCCTGCCTCAGCCTCCCAGATGCTGGGATTACAGTGGTGAGCCACCGTGCCCAGCCAAAAGGTTGCATTCTTTTGAGTTCTTGATCAGTCTTCCACTGAATACACAATTTAACCTGGCTTGGTGAATCTGCCTTTTTACATAAACAATATAGCAGAGGAAGCAATCAAATATGCATTTGCCTCAGGCGAGACTTAGAGGGGTGGTTTTGAGTTCTGTCTGTTGTCCGAAAGGAATTTCCCTTTAGGCAAACTGTGAGGAATGTCTGTAGCTTCTTATCTTTGTAGCTATCTTATTTAGAAATAAAAGAGGACACAGATTTGCTTGACATAGTTTCCAGCTTGATTTTTCCCTTGGATTAATGATTTTGATCCCGAGATTTATTTTCCTTTCACAATAAGCATCTGTACCACTTTGGAATATGGGGTAATCACTCTGTGATTTCCTTCTTATGCTTGTTAATAAGTGCATATGCCTTTGCTCCTATTAGCCTGCCCCTTGTAGGCTGATTTTCTGCCCCTTGTAGGCTGATCTTTCAGAAGGCGAAGGAGAGTTTTCCATTGGCCCCTATAGAATCCAACTGATTCTACCTCAGAGCTCTTGCTCCTACCTACCATCCTGCTTTCTATACTGCCTCTAGGCTGGTGCATCGGCAGCTGTTTTGTCACTAGAAGACAGCTTGCCTAAGAACAAAATCAATCAAGCCAAAGCCAACAAGCAAGAGAGGAGAGGTATCAGGTCCCGACCATTTCATTTGAACTCATAGATCAAACCATGCATGAAGCTAAAACTACCTCTGCATGAAGCTAAAACCATTCATGAAACTAAACCGTGCACACATGAAACTATGTATAAGACTCATTACGCATGAAGCTAAAACCATCTCTGGACTAAACCATCTAAGGCAATCAATTGTTTGCTTCTGCAAGTTTAAGCTATCTATTATTTGTGAGAGAAAAAAAAATACAGTTAAGAAATACAAATATTTCAGAATAGCACTTTAGAAATTCCATGCCAAATATATAGCGGGAACCAATATTACATGGATCTGGATGGTTAACCTATATAATGTGATCTTGATGGCTTTTTGTAACATTATTTAATGCATGCTGCAATTAAAATATTTTTAAAAGAACAAAAATATTAGAAACAGCATAATCAACCGGTATGTACAAGTTATCATTGAAGCTTCATTCCCCGTATCTCAGGGATGCTTTTATATTTTGGTAAAGGACATTCAGCAACTGGATATGTAAGGCAGTGTGATTCCTTCATGCTAGTAAATCAGAGCAAAGAGCAGCATTCCTTGTTAGAATATGATGTTTCTAAAGAGAGATCATCTCCTTGAAAGAACCATGCAATGCTAATGTTCATACAGAAATGCAGGAGACTGGACGTCATTGCTATGACAAAAGGACTCTCACTTCAAGATGATGTGGGATCCCTCCGTGGGGCACTGGGGTATGTACACAGGAGAAAATGAAAACAAAATGATTCATAATAAAACCAGACAATGGGATGCAGATCTATTCATTTTAAGCTATTGTCCAGAATTTTTAACAGTCCTGGTCTTGCTCTGAATTGTGCACTAACTATGATGTCACAGTCTCTCCCCTAAACTCCTCTTCCTTTCTAACCTGCCATCTATACCCCCAGGGTTTCCCCTTACCGCAGCTCCCCTAAGATTGTTATGGACACTACAGGAGAGACCAAGATAGGCCACTGGTAAAGAAACTTCAGTCCTGGTTACATTTGGTCCAGGGCTTATTGTCCTGTGGAGCTGGGATGCTGAATTGATATTCTGACGTATGGGGGCAGGGAAATTATGCATGCGGGAGCGATAGTAATTATGTTAATTGAGGAGACCTCTTTGTTGTGGGATTTCCAGAGCAAGCAGCAGCTTGTGTCAGAGATTTACAGTAGAAGTCCTAAAAATAAGACCCCCAGGTGTGCCCCGGGGGGTGAAGACAGAGGTAGCTGAGAGGTTAATCTGGGAACAAAGAAAGTGTGCTGGAACCAAAAGCATTAACAAGCTACAACATAAGGTCCAAGACTGTGAACCTCATGAATAAGGAGGAGGGGGTTGAGGGAGGGGAGGCAAGAAGGCAAAAAGCTCTGCACAAAGCATCATCTCTGGAAATTCATGCGTGAAAAAAAACAGTCCAGCCAGAAACTAATTTTAGACGGCGAAGAAAATAAAGGCTGTGCAGTTGCTGATCAGAAAGCAAGTCAACACAAGTCAAGGTGGGCGGCACTGGGCGGGTGTTGGTGAGGCCTGTGCGCTGTGTGTCCAGGCAGGGGACAGACCTCCAGATTTCAGCAGATACTGCCCCCAGAAAAAGCTGGGGTCCCTGAAAAATGAAGACGGCACTCTCTCCCTCTCTCAGTGGCACCCCTCAAATGGCCCACACAAGACACCTAGGAGGGCTCTGTTAAACCAAGGAATACAGCCAGCTGAAGCATTTCTCCAGACTCCTTCAGGCCAAGGGAAGAAACTGTTCTATTTTATTTTTTCTCTGTCCTGTGTTTTTTTGCTACATAAAATGGAGGCAAAACAGGGAGGAAATGGGACTGATGGTTTACCCGAATTAACCTATAGCTGACAAGACATCTCCTGACCCAGAAATGAGGAGTCACTTTTTTTTTAATTTCCAAAATCAACCCTTCTTTCTTTCTTTCTTCTTTCTTCTTTCAGCTTCTCCTTGTGTCTCACAACCGTTAAGGTATAATCTGTTTCTGAAGGTCAAATAAACAAATGAATGAAAACGCTCTTTGTATGAATGGAATTGCCACCTCCAACTTCGTTCATCTCTGGTTTTCTGCCTCCTTTTATGGCCATATGTCTGCAGTGAGCAGGTCATACCCACTCCCACCTCTTTCTCACCATCTTTCTCCTTTACCCTGGGGATCATGACTCCCACCCTCACCTCTTTACTGAAACTGTTTCAAGATGCCTCTGATCCCCTTATTAAATGCAGTCAATGTCTTTCCCTGGGTCCATATTCTTCTTCACCATCCTGTAGCAATCAAAAGTGTTATCTATGATCCCCAGCCCTCAGAACCAAGTTTTTTGGCATCAGTGATCCACTGGGGGTGTCGTTCTCTAACTACTTAGCAACTCTCCAAGTCATTGGTAATGGCTCTCACCTGGCATCCACATCAGAATACCCTCGGGGCTTGTTACAAGGCAGATTGCTAGGCCCCAACCCCACAGTTTTGAGTCATTAGATCTGGGTGGATCGGCTCAGAAATTGCAAATCAAACAAATGTTCAAGAGATGTTGTTGTATCTGGTCCAGGGACCACTCTTCAAGCACCACTGCTCAAATAGTTGTCAGTATAGGGAGTGCATTAAAGTTGCCTGGGGCTGAGCCATATTTTAAAATATGCCTGGCCCCAGTACAGACCAATTAAGTGAGAATCTCTGGGACGGGGTCTGGGCTGTCCCTGTGGTTCTGACATGAAGTCAGTGTTGACAGTCTGCATTTGGCTCCTTCCTTAGTTCCACTTGGTCATGAAAACCTCTATAGTGGCCAGCGTCAGGCTCAGTCCCTCTTATCTTTGCCCTTTCAGCTTGGTATTCTCTCCCTCCCGGTGGGATATTAGAAGACCTGACCTAACATAGTGGCTATGGAAAAAGAGACAAGGTCAGCATTAAAAGATATTTGGAATCCAGAAGTAACTCTACGTAGTGACCAAATAAGAGCACTGAAAGAGAAAAATAATTCACTTGTTTAGTAGTAGTTACAGAAATAATATTTGCTCTTTTCTCAAATACTGGGGAGACCACAATCAACATCCACTCAACAGTCTTCACAAATATCATGCCAAGACCTCTGTCCACCAGCTAAAAAATAGTTTATTCATCTACTCAGGGATCAGAAGGCATAACCTCCCTGTTACCTTGTCAAAAAAAAAAAAAAAAAAGCCTATTTGGAAACAAGTTTTTTTTTCTTTTTCTTTTGAGACAGAGTCTCACTCTGTTGCCCAGGCTGGTGTGCAGTGGCATGATCTTAAAAGTGATCTTAAAGATCACTGCAACATCCACCTCCCAGGTTCAAGTGATTCTCCTGCCTCAGAGATTACAGGCTTGTGCCACCATGCCCAACTAAGTTTTGTATTTTTAGTAGGGACGGAGTTTCACCATGTTGGGCAGGCTGGTCTCGAACTCCTGACCTCAGATGATTCACCAGTCTCAGCCTCCCAAAGTGCTAGGATTATAGGCGTGAGTCACCATGCCTGGCCTGGAAACAAGATTTTGTTTAGTTTTGTTTGTTTCCCATTTTTGGAGGTTTCATATCTTCTTTTCTTTTTTCTCCTGATAAGCCAAACTTATCTCACATTTGCTGTTTGCATTGTGGTATCAATTTGTTCTCTCTCCATGCATATTCATGCACAAACAGCTTTTTCTTTTCCTTTTATTTCTTTTACTATTTTTTTCCTCTTTGCATCCAAAGTAGTCATTTGTTCCAGGAATGTTAGATGGATCAATGTTAAAACATTTATCCATTAAGTTGATTATAACAACAAATTAAATAAGCAGGCAGTGAAAAGGCATGTGATAGATTTCAGCAAACATAACTATTGCTGAAATAAACAGAAATACATAGAATGCCCTAAGTATGATGAAGACTATTATCAAAGCCCAAAATCAAACATCCTATTTAAATGTGAAATAGTAATCAATTTCATTAAAACCAGAAAGTAAGAAAACAGTGATACCTTCGAGCATCATTTATATTCAACATGGTTTTAGAAAGTCTAGCTAACGTAATAGTAAAAGGAAATGAAATGAGTGGAATTAATTTGGAAACGAAGACAGCAAATTACCTTTATTTATAGATTGTATAATAACCATATGCCTAGGACAGCCAAGAGAATACAGTAATAATTTTTTAAAACTATTGGAATTAAAGAGTAAATTTGGTTTGAAAAATTTATTAATAACTGCACAAAAGTCATCTTTGTATTAGCTGAAGTCATTTAGAATGAAGAGGCAATTTTAAAAATTCCATTAATGATCAATCACATTAGATATTAAACTGCCGAGGAATCAACGAAAATGTTCCATGTGAAAAATACAATGAAAAATATAAAATAAAATCTAAAGAAATGGATGAGGAAACAAATCGCAAAAATGTCAGTTCTTCTCAATACAGATGAACTTTTAATAAAAATCATAAAGGGTTCTTTAACGAAAATTGTTAGTATGATTTTAAATGTCGTACTGAAAGACCAATGTGTAAGGATCTCTAAGACAATGAAGAAAAAGAGTAAGGGAGAGATTATACATGAAATGGTGCAATCAACATAGTATGGTATTGGCATGAGAATGGTCAAATAAATCAGTGGATAAGCATCCAGAAGGAGATCCAAGTATACGTAGAAATTTAATATATGATAAAGATGGTATTTAAATTCAGCCATGAGAGAATGGTTTATTTTATAAGTGAGACTGGAATAATTGGTCATTCATCTGGAATAAAGCAATGCTACTCTCTTACTTCAGTCCACATACAAAAATAAACTTAGATGAATTCAAGATCTAATGTAAAAAATAAAGCATTCAAGATTTGGGGGAGAAAAATGTAGGAGAATATTTATGTAGCCATTGGGTAGAGAAGTCCTTATTAAGCAAGAAGAGATTCCCCAAAGCCATAAGAAAGAAAGCAACTAAGTGCTATTTCAAAAATTAGAAATGGATAAATGGATAAAGGCACTATAGATAAAATTCAGAGGACTGTGATAGATTGGTAAGAATATTTGCCAATATAAAATTTTCCAATATCAGCAATAAGAATATTTGCCAGTAAGGTCAAAGAATTAATATCCCTGTTGTACAATTAATTGTTTCAAGATCAAATAAAAACAGACAAATGAGTATGGCATAATGAACAGGAAATTTGTTCAAGGGAAAACACAAAGGGCTAACAAACATACGAAGAGATACTCCGTCTGGCTAGTGGACAGGCAAATACAAATGAAAACAAATAATATGCTTTCCTCCACCCTTGGATTAGACAAAACGTCAGGTCTAGTGGGAACAATGGTGATCATGATGAGGATGATGCTAATGATGGTGACAAAGATGACACCTACACTGTGCTTACAAGGTACCAGTCATAAAATTGGCATAAAATTCTAAGAATTGTATGTGCAATTGTTCATTTAATCCTATCAATAGCCCATGAAGAGGCACTATTATTACCCTCATTTTGTAGGTGAGGAAATTTATATACACATATGAAATAAAATTTTCAGAAAACAATACTTATCCTTACCACATGCAAAGTTCTCTGATATTTACTATTCTTTTCTATGCTGCTTCACTTAAAAATTACTGGTTGGGTAAACTGATTTTATGATACACAAAGGGGTAAACCCACAAGGTGAAAATGCCTGACCTATAGAGGTGTTCACAGATTACTAAAACAATTGAGTTTCTACTTTGGGAGACTGAGGCAGGCAGATCACGAGGTCAGGAGATCCAGACCATCCTGGCTAACACGGTGAAACTCCGTCTCTACTAAAAAATACAAAAAAAAAAAAAAAAATAGCCGGGCGTGGTGGCGGGCACCTGTAGTCCCAGCTACTCGGGAGGCTGAGGCAAGAGAATGGCCTGAAACCGGGAGACGGAGCTTGCAGTGAGCCGAGATTGCACCACTGCACTCCAGCCTGGGCAACAGAGCGAGACTGTCTAAGAAAAGAAGAAGAAGGAGAAGGAGAAAAGAAGTAAGGAGGAAGAAATGAAGAGGGATGCATCATATATGCATGTCCTTTCTAGAGATGTGTATGTGTGCTTACGAGTGCAGAAAAAGATGTGGAAAGAGCCACATCTATTGATATTGATTACCAGGAGAGATTGGGGGTAATAAGACATCTTTTGCTTGTATATCTCTGTTTTGTGTGTCATGCTGCAGAAAGAATGCTCTGCTTTTAGAGTTTTTAAGAACAATTCAACAAACTAGAACAAAAGAATTTTGTGATCTGTAAACTTCTGTGCTCTGGGATTGAAACCTAAGCTTTCCTAACTTTATTGCATCTCATGCTTAAATGGCCCTCATTCAACATTTGGCTCCCATTTATTAAAAAAATAAATCTTTCAATTCTATCTACAAAACCTACTGGGAGAGGGATAAACCTAATTATGGCGTCTTCTTCTCAAAGGAGAAGGGTAAATGATTGTTCTCACCTATGTTAATAATGCAACTGAATGAAGGGACAGGAACTCTGTGGAAAATGTCTAAAAAGAATCACAAAAAATAATGTTTACAGGAGAGAGGTATAATTCCATTGAATGAAGTTTCTTTCATTCATTCATTCAACATGCACCTGATTTGATTTATTTTACCTGTTTGACATACCAAAACTGCTCTTTACATTTTCCAAGTAAATTGATAGAGGTTTCCCCTACCTACAAACCAGGGGTTTTAGTGTCCCCTTTAGGCCTTCCTCCAACGGAGTTGTTCAAGATTCCTGGGGGCTTATTCAGTTCAAGCATCAAATAAGGTTGATTTCTTCTTACAAAGGCTAAGAGGAAAAACATAATATGAATTTTCAGTCAACCTCTGAGGTTGTTAGTGCTGTTGGCCAGCTCCATCTTCTGGGCACAGGCTAGGATTGCAAAACCCTGCCCACAGAGGGGTTAGACGCAGTTACAGGACTCACTTTGTCCGATGAAATGAGAGCAGAATTGAGGTGTCATTTAAAATCCATTGCATAAATGTGTTACATCATTTTCTGCCTCAGCAATGGTAGCAGCAGGCGTCAAGAATATGTATCAGCCTGGACCTTCAATATCTATGATGGCATTCAGAATAATCTCGGAATAACTTCATGTTGTATTAAGCCACTAAAACTTGTGTATTGCTTGTTACTACGGCATAACCTAAACCTATCCTGACTGATAACACTCTGTGAGCACTTAGGGCTTAGTTGGAAACTGCTGTTTACATAACTGTTCATACTGGACCTTACAACTGAAAGAACATTTACGCACTGTTGCATTGAGGTCTTTGCTGTCTGGAAACCTGGCAGAATTCAAGTGGTGCACTTAATGGGATTCAGTACTGTATCTTTTTAGCTACACTCAAATTCTTAATCATTGTCCTCTGAAGCACATTATCTTTGCCTGGGTGGCTGAGTCCAGAGTAACTTCTAGGCTCAGTCATAGGCTACATTTGAAATTCTCAGTGACCTTAATACCAGTGTTGTACCCAGGTCACCAGACCCAACTATGTACCTCATGGTGAGTTTCTCTTTGGGATCTCTGGGTCCTTATCTGACCAAGAGTCCTGCTCAGTGCCACCTCGGGCCACTTCATTATGTTTAACGAATTTCAAATATTTGGATAAGGATTTTAGATGTTGATCTCTTGTCCCCAGAAAACCCCAAGATCCATATGCAATTGGTGACTCTCTTCCGAGGGTTCCTACTGAAGAATCTCAGGGAGGAGCAGCCTTCATCAATCCACAAAAGGCTTGGTTACGTCGTATGTTGGGCTAGAGCCAGCTCATAGAGCATACAGGCTCCTGAGAACCAATTGTGACTGGTGGTGTGCAGCTCTTCCCAACTCCGCCTTCAGTGACTCAGATTACATTATTTTATTTTGTTTTTGAGACAGGGTCTCACTCTATCACCCAGGAGTGCAATAGTACAATCACAGCTCACTGTAGCCCCGAACATCTTGGCGCAAGCAATTCTCTTACTTTAGCCTCTCTAGTAGTTGGGACTACAGGTGCGCACCACCACACCTAGCTAATTTTTTTTTTTTTTTTTTGTAAAGATGGGATCTCACTGTGTTGCCCGTGCTGATCTCAAACTCCTGGGTTCAACAAATCCTCTCTTCTCAGCCTCCCAAAGTGCTGGGATTGCAGGCATGAGCCATCTCATCCAACCTAGGCTGGTTTTGACCACAGTGGGAGTATTTGCACAACAGGAATAGGCAATTGCTACAAATCAGAGTTGTTTTTTGTCCTTGGAGAATCCCTTGTTGAACATTTACCAGCACACCACTGAGTACATCCAGCATCCTCATCTATAGGTGCCTGCTACCTTACAACTTCATGATTGAGAGGGCTGCTCACTGACATGATTCTTCCTGCGATAAGGAAAATTATTCCATCTCTTCTTGCTATTGGCCTCCATAACTTAGTAGTCACTGGCTTACTGTTTTCAATTTCACCTCACTTGATACCCTATTATAAAGAAACTGTATTAAACACCTATTATGTTCCAGGTACTAAGAAGACAATAATGAGGAAAACAGAGATTCTCCCTACCCCGTTAGAGATTCACTTTAGAAGTCTGGAAGAGCAAGGGCACCTACCAGTGACGTAAGATATTTTTAATATCATATCCCTGATTTGTCATATCCTCAGAGTTAATAAATAAATAGTGTGATTATTTCAAAGATAGCAGTTATAGCAGCCCTCTGTTACGTTTGTGTGGTCCACAACACTTTCTCTTAGGAACCATCAGTCCCACACCATGTAATTCTAGTAGAACTATCAATTGGGGCCAGTTTCCACTGTCCCAGTGGTGGGCATATTGCTGAGGATAACAGCAAATACCACTCCCCAAGATACACAGACTGCTCCAAGATGGGCACGTGGCCCAACCGCGGCCAAGCAGAATCCTTTTGCAGAGACTTGTATGGATTCTGGAAGTCTGAAAGGTTTCCAATTTGAGAGCATAAAATCTAAGAATCTTATAAGCCTGGAGGAGCCCTATCACATGGAGATCATTTGGAAGAGAAAGAAGCCAACGCAGATGAAAGCAGACCCAAGAAATGAGGAAGGAGGCAGAGAGGGAACATGATAATATGGTTTATTTAAGTCCCAAATCTATCCGTGACTGAAACCGAACTAACTCACACAGTTTTCAATTATGTGAGCCAATCAATTCCTTTTGGCTTAGAGCAGCGGTGTCCAATCTTTTGGCTTCCCTGGGTCACATTGGAAGAAGGATGATCTTGGGCCACACACAAAATACACTAACACTAATGACAGCTGATGAGCTAAAAAAAATTGCAAAACAACTCATAAAGTTTTAAGACAGTTCACAAATTTGTGTTGGACTGCATTCAAAGCTGTCCTGGGCTACATGTGGTCTGCAGGCTGTGGATTGGACAAGCTTGGCTTAGAGTAATTTGCGTTTTTATCAGGTACAATGTTAGAGTCCTCATTAATACAGCAATGTCAGGGCAAACTTAGGAAACGGCATTCTATCCATGATGAGATTTAAAGAGAGGTAGCCAGGTAGAAGACCTGAGGGTGGGTGTGAACAAAATCTAGGAGACCAAATCACGGGGGCCTGTAGGAGCACAAAAGACTGTAGACAATCCATGTAGGAGCTCTTCTTCTTGTGCAGTCCCTTTCTTTGCCATGTAATATCAGTGCAGAGGCATCCAAAATCTCTTTGAGAGAGAGAGAAAGAGAGAGAATATAGCTATAGAGAAAACACTCATTCCAGGATGAAGAAAAATAGAAGAGAGGTGAGATTACACTCCAAAGGCAGGGATACTGCTAAAATCTTCACAAGTCTTTTATTGTCTTTCTACTTTCTTCTTGGTGATCCTCAGTGGAGGCAGGGAGGGTAACCCAACTTCTGTAGGTCAACCGGACCTTTCCCTGCCCCACAGCCTCTGCTTCCCTCTCTTTTCCTTCTTCTCAGCCATGACTTTGATTATCTTCTCAAGTTTGGGAAAACTTACAAGTATGTACCCGAGTTGCTTGCCAATGGTTTTTGGCTTACGAATTTTTTATCATCTTCATTAATTTCTAGCATTTCAGTGGCAACGCATATCTACTTATTCAACCTGGGAAAGAACACAGATTTTAGTAAAGGGATTTGGTGAACATTGATGGAGTTAAGCAATGGTGGGGTTGGACTCTAACTGCAGGTTTGAGGAGTGACAAGTGGTTGAGAAAAATGGGGATATCAGTGATATATGCCTAGAAAGGGGAGACAAGAAATCAATAGAAGGGTGACAAATACTTTAAAATTACATTCTACTCATTTGGAAAAAGGCCCAGTTTCCTCTAATTTGAACAATAAGGAGGGCTGCGGGCTGTAGGACTGAATCCCTGGACTCTAAGTCATCACTATCCTCCATTCTGGAGTAGCCAGTCTGAGATGATATACTCAGTAGGTCCAAAGGCATCCAGAAATTCATCGAGGCAGGTGGTAGGGTTGATTAGCTGGAGAGAGTGTGTACTACCATATAATATATCTGCTAAAATATGGACAAAATTTGGATGTTCTCCTTCTAATTTAGGGTGGCAAAAAAAATAAAACCACAAATTACATCCTATGAAAAATACACAATGGAGATATCCCATATCCTTTGAGATTCATGAAAATAATTTCACTTCCAAGAGAAATTGACCATCTGTGCTAGAAGTGCATGTGCTTCCATGATGCCTGTAAGAAGGGATGTGGGGCAGGCTGCAGTGACAGAAATTGTCCTTTGGAAGGAAGGGTTCTGGAATAGGTGCAACTATTTGGATCATGTGTGTACAGAAATATCAAAGTATCAAAGCCTGTATGTCACTCTAGGAAATTATATAAGGAAAAGTCAAGATAAATCAGATAGATCATTTGCTTATCCACCCATTCCGGTACTCAATAGATTCTTCAGGGACAGTGCAGAGCACTGGAGATACACATATTCAAATACATACATACATATATACACACACACACACATATGTGTGCACATATATACATATGTATATATGTAGACTGTGTGTGTGTATATATATGTTTAGAGAGAGAGAGAGATTTCTGCCTTTCAGGCTCTAATGAGAGAGATAATATCATAACATAGAGTAAATATGTCTTATTAATAAAGTTATACCCAAATGCTAAGGAACTGTGGTGAGGGAAGGAAAAGTTGAACACCTGGGTTCACAGATCTGGTGAGAAACAGGGATAAATGCCAGTTACCTGAATTTAGTGTGATGGAACAAGGACTGATCTTGGACCCAGGAGAACTTACAGTGTTATAGTCCCATCTGTTACTGACTAATCGCATGATGTTGCAGAAACTGACCTCAGTTTCCTCACTGGAAAATTGAGGTATGTCTTGTAGATTTCTATGGCTTTCGTATTTGTGTGTGTGTGTGTGAATTTTAACTAACAATGCGTCTGCTAAGCAGAAAATCTTTGCACCCAGAACAGCACTGAAAGACTGCTGAGAGAAGGAAACATACCCAGGCTCTCTTTATCTTATTGTCCATGTTTCCAAATACATCGCAATTTCCCTGTCTTGTCTGATTATGCTGATTTTAAACAGATTGTGATTTAGAAAAAGAAAAGAAAGTCAAGTATTTCTAGCAGGGTCAAACCATTTATTTTGATTAAAAGACAGTCTTTATATCCAAACAAGCCTGTCTTATTTGAATCTGAATGAAGAAAAAGATCTTCATCCTAAGTAATGGGTGGTCAGTATTTTTTTTTTTTTATTATACTTTAAGTTCTAGGGTACATGTGCATAACGTGCAGGTTTGTTACATATGTATACTTGTGCCATGTTGGTGTGCTGCACCCATCAACTCGTCATTTACATCAGGTATAACTCCCAATGCAATCTCTCCCCCGTCCCCCCTCCCCGTGATATGCTCCGGTGTGTGATGTTCCCCTTCCCGAGTCCAGGTGATCTCATTGTTCAGTTCCCACCTATGAGTGAGAATATGCGGTGTTTGGTTTTCTGTTCTTGCTGAGAATGATGGTTTCCAGCTGCATCCATGTCCCTACAAAGGACACAAACTCGTCCTTTTTTACGGCTGCGTAGTATTCCATGGTGTATATGTGCCACATTTTCTTAATCCAGTCTGTCACTGATGGACATTTGGGTTGATTCCAAGTCTTTGCTATTGTGAATAGTGCCGCAATAAACATACGTGTGCATGTGTCTTTATAGCAGCATGATTTATAATCCTTTGGGTATATACCCAGTAATGGGATGGCTGGGTCATATGGTACTTCTAGTTCTAGATCCTTGAGGAATCGCCATACTGTTTTCCATAATGGTTGAACTAGTTTACAATCCCACCAACAGTGTAAAAGTGTTCCTATTTCTCGACATCCTCTCCAGCACCTGTTGTTTCCTGAGTGGTCAGTATTTTTAATAATCCTCTATAAAATCTGAGTGGAAAGGATGTCTTAGAAACACACAAGGAGACTTAGAAATGGGCCTATTTTCTGTGTTAAAACAAAACCAAAACTAACCACCTGGGAAACAACACTCACGACCCTACACACCTTCTGGCCTGTTATCTTCTTTCCTTCTCTGGAGACTCAAGCACTGTGATGTCTCCATTTTTCTCACCTCCTTATTGTAGCTCAGCCCACCTGCAGCCAGACTGCACCTCAACCACTCATCCAAACCTGTGTCTTCTCAGGTCAACAGTCACCTTGTGGCCAAAACCAGTAGAGGCTCCTTGTCCTCATTCTATAGAAGTTCCTTGCCTTGACACTGTTCTCTCTTTCTTGGGCTTCCGGGACGCTAATCCCTCCAGGTCTTACTCCTTTAAAACCATGACATAGCTGTTTATCACGTCAAGAACTCTGCTAAGAGTTTTACTTATGTCCTTATTTCAACATAACAATATCTGTATAAAGGGTATGTTATATGCACTTTTACAGAAGAGAAAACAGGCTTGGAGAACCTTGTCCAAGGTCACAAGGCAGGAATGTGGCTGTGCTGGTTCCCAAGGAGACCCTCTTCGCCACTATAATCATGATGATAAAAAGAACCAGCCTCGACTTACCTTATTGGCTGATTATTTTCTCTATTCAGAATCTTTCCATTTTACATGAAACATTTTCATTTAAGCAGGGCATAGAAATCCTGTAAACACTTCCCTTGTGTCAGGTACCATACCAGCTTTGCATAGACTTTTCCTCAGCAAAACAAGCCTATGAGACAGTTGCTTTTATCCCTTTTTTACATTTAAGGAAACAATGATTGAAAGAGGTTGTCCCAAATCACAGGGCTCGCTCCTTGTCTGCCTTCATAGCCCCCTCCATCCCATCAGCCCCCTCCTCCCTCTCCTTCCTGCACTCTAGCTAGGAAGAGCTCAACCATACACATGGTTTTAACCCTACACTGTTGACCTCAACCCTGCATTTTAGCCTCTTCTAGGTGCAAAACCAGTTATCCATCTTATTCCAAGGTCATCTCAACCAAAAGAAAAACATACAAAAAGGGCCGGACACGGTGGCTCATGCCTGTAATCCCAGCACATTGGGAGGCTGAGGTGGGCAGATCACAAGGTCAGGAGTTCAAGACCAGCCTGGCCAATATGGTGAAACCTCATCTCCACTAAAAACACAAACATTAGCCAGGCGTGGTGGTGCGCACCTGTAGTACCAGCTACTCTGGAGGCTGAGGCAGGAGAATCACTTGAACCCGGGAGGTGGAGGCTGCACTGAGTTGAGATCATGCCACTGCACTCCAGCCTGGGTGACAGAGTGAGACTTTGTCTCAAAAGAAAAAAGAAAGGAAGAAAGGAAGGAAGGAAGGAAGGAAGGAAGGAAGGAAGGAAGGAAGGAAGGAAGGAAGGAAGGAAGACACATAAAAAGAAAAGATCACAGACCTAGTCATCTTTCCTCCAAAACTTAAATGTCTTCTCCCTCCACTTCTCCTAATGAACCGCACCTCCACTTTCACCACGACAGCAGAAATGGGCAAGGCATTCTTACCCCATCCCACCTCCCTCATTCTCCGCATCAAGGTGGTCCCCAATTTCTATTAGCTCCATCACACCATGAAGTGAGTCCTCTTGACTCACATTGCCCCCCATTTTCATGCACACTTATCTTTTCTTGCCAGGATCCCTTAAATTACCTCCTGACTGGCCTCTCTGTCTCCAATGTCACTCACCTTCAGCAGTTAAATCCACAATGCTGCAAAGCCATCTTTCTAAATCTCAAGTGCCACCCTGCCGCTTAAACTCTGAAGTGACATGCCTGCTTGCGTTCCCAATCTCCGTCTCATCCATTCCCTACGGGAGCAGCTATGGGTTTATGCAGGGTTGACCCCTCCTCTTGCTCCTGATGGACGAGATTCCAGACCTGAGCCTATCAACATATGCAATTCCCTATCCATGATTTACAGTTAGCGTGGAACCCAGTTGGTTTAATCAGGATGGCAGGGTGATCTCAGGATGTTTGTTGGATCATTAAGAGAAAGACTTAAACCTTCTCTTATCTCTGGACATAAATGAAAAGTAAGTTTTGGTGCTATCTTGTAACAATAAGGCCAGTCAACCTTTTAAACGTGACATTTCAGAAGATGCTAACGTCCTGAGCAATGAAAATAAAAGTCATTCAGGAAAATCGATGTAGATGTCAGGCCTTTTGAGATGTGTCTTTCCATCTTGAGTACTTCCTCTGTGTATAAAAATACCATTGCTAAAACCTCTGTGAAGATAATAATTGCATTTTTCTCATATTACATTAGGTTGTTTCATATGAAACTGCAGTTTTTGTGGATCAAAATGGTGGAATCTTGGCATTTCACATGGTTCAACCTGATAACTATTCATCTCTCCATTTATCTTCTAAGTTCCTTAAAATCAAGAAACACTTTGGTGCTACTGGAGCCTGGCAGTGTGTTTCTCTATTAGTAGTTCGATAAATGTTTGTCTAATTGAATCGAACAGAGACATTCAATATAATACTCTGCTTCTGAGATAAGGCTCTACACTCTCCACCTAAATTCTGAGGCTTCCTGCTCTGTCTCCTTCCTTGGCTGTTCCTTGTCCACAACCTGTAAGTGTAAGAATTCTCAAGGTCCTTTTATCTTTAGCAAGTTTGTCTCCATGACTGCCTCAGATTCGGACCAATCAAATGATCACTCCCTTTCCTGGGATGGGGTGGGGCAGCCAGGGCGCAGCTGAGGGCAGTGTGATAGGAGCGAATGTGCCCATGGCAGACCTTTGCCCACCATTCTGTGGGATCGGTCACTATCCAACCACCTAGGGGTGCTTGTCTGTTGGCATTTTACCCTGTGTCCCTTAGTCATCTGACCCTGGGGCTGCCTTCCTGTAGCAACGCTCTATTTCCCATCAGGTAGAGGGAGCTGGTTTCGGCGCACTTCCGTCTCCAGCTTCGGCGCACTTCCGTCTCCAGCTTCTGCTGCATCAGAACCCAGCTCAATATCTTCAAGGCACAGACAAGCCACCTCTTCTAGCCCTGGCCACCACTCAAAGCGGCACTGCCCACCTTGGGAAGCCTTTGCTGGGGATGCCTCTTTTTATGATGCCTCTAGTAAGAGGGGAGCGGCTTCCTATGGCACCTCTTGAAGAGGGGAAGGGCTGTGGATTTGGGATTTTTAAAAATTTTTAATTGTAAAAGTTCATGCTTCTTGAAAGTAGAATCAGACAAGAGGGAAATGTGTAAAATAAAATGCGAAAATCTCCTTACCTAGCCTTCTCTTTTTCACACAAAAACATTGTTAAATGTCTGGTGTGCTTTCTTCCAGACCTTTCTCTAAACAGAGGGAGGGTCGTGAGGGCAGAAGGGGAGGAGGGACTGTTGCTCTTGTTCACAAACCTACTATTCTCTAACTATTGTTTACAGATGTATCTTTCCATGTCAATGCATAGAGATTTTTCTTATTGAAATTATATGCATATGCATATTTCAATTATAATGTACTTGAATTACATATATTTAGATTATATTTATATATGTGTGTGAACATAAAACTCTATCTATCTATAGCTAGATAGACAGATAGATTTTAAATCATTATAGCCCTAAAGCCCTAAAAAACTTTCTTGTATATCAATATCATAATAGCAGACATTTTGAAAAATTCTTTGCAGGCATAAACAATGGAAAGGTATAAAAATTAATGGAGAAATCCAAAGAGCCCGGTTTTTTCAATGCAACAAATGTAACCATAAAAATGATCTGGCCGAGTGCATTGGCTCATGCCTAATCCCAGCACTTTGGGAGGCTGAAGCGGCTCGATGACCTGAGGTCACGAGTTCAAGACCAGCCTGGCCGACATGGCGAAACCCCATCTCTATCAAAAATACAAAAATCAGCTGGGTGTCGTGGCGGGCACCGATAATCCCAGCTACTCAGGAAGCTGAGGCAGGAGAATCACTTGAACCCGGGAGGCAGAGCTTACAGTGAGCTGAGATCGCACCACTGCACTCCAGCCTGGGAAACAAAGCGAGACTCTGTCTCAATTAAAAAAAAAAAAAAAAATCTCCAGGCAGTGTGAAATATTTCGCTTACAAAATACATTGTTTAAATCTGTGGCTGTCAGAACGCTTCTCTTCCTCTTCTTCTCTCACCATAAACAAGGAGTCCAGCATTAGCAGTCAGACTCCTGCTACCAAGACAAATGCAGAAAAGGGGTCCCCAGAAGGGAGGTTTGATAGGGTTAGGGGAAGGGTCACCCAGTGAGATGCTCACAGCAGCCTGAGGTCCTTTTAGACCTCCACAACAGACATGGAGATGTTTAGGGAGATGTTTAGGGTTGAAGGGGGAAGATAGACAATGCTGCCTAGGAATGAATTAAAGACTCCTACCTCCAGAAAGGAGGTATCCTCATTATGACAATTATCTGGCAATACTTTGCCCCACACCCACACCCCTCAAGGGAATTCTGTCTTTTAGCAAGACTGACCCAAGTACAGAGCTGGCCATCAGCCCTTCCATTCAAATAGCCTATGATTAGCAAGGAAACACGGCCAAGTGGAATTTTTGTTTGTTTGTTTTTGTTTTTGAGACAGAGTCTTTCTCCGTCGCCCAGGCTGGAGTGCAGTGGCAAAATCTCGGCTCACTGCTACCTCTGCCTCCCAAGCTTAAGCAATTCTCATGCCCCAGCCTCCAAGTAGCTGGGATTACAAGTGTGCGCCACCACACCCGGCTAATCTTTTGTATTTATAGTAGAGACAAGGTTTCACCATGTTAGCTAGGCTGGTCTTGAACTCCTGGCCCCCAGTTGATCCACCTGCCTCGTCTTTGCCCAAAGTGCTGGGATCACAGGCGTGAGCCACCATGCCCGGCCCCAAGTGGAAATTAAAACAGCACTTTATTAGCAGTGAAGCCAGGCTCAATAATCTCCCATGCAGAGCTGCCTGGTGGAAGTGGGGTTGGAGCACCTTGGATGCAGCAAATGTTCTTGCTGCCCCACCCATAGCCCCTCTGCAGACACTCACCTTTCCAAGTCACTTTGATGGCTTCTTTCTGCAAGTTTCTACAACCTTCAGATCCAGCTTTCTCCAGCCACAGGACTGTCCTCAACCTGTGCACAGGGCAGGCTAGAAGGACCAGGGAGTGACCCCCTACAGAAGTAGCCTGCAACCAATCGTGAATGATCATTAGTGCCAGATGCTTCAGCTTTGCATCCATCAGGCATGAGGCGCATCTATATGCCCTGGCAGAAGTCCTGGTAAGATGGAGCACCAGTGCCCACTGACATAGCCTGCTCTGGGCACACCTGAATTGTTTTTTTTCCCTGTCCTGCCCATTCTCACTTCCTCGACCCTTCCTGGTGCTTCCGAGATCCCCCTCGAAAATGAACCCCTTGCACCTGAATCCTTATCTCCTCGTGGGGGGAACAAACCTAAGACACTAGGCCTTAAAGTCTTTCCTCCTATTTGCTTTCCAACCTTTTGCAAATTTATACAAGTCAGAGAAGCAAGTATTAATCCAGGGAAGTCTATCATTTTCAGAAGTGTTTAGAAATGATAAAAAATGAATCAAAATAAATAGAAGTAAATTTTATTTTTTTAAAAGCATCTAATGATAAATATGATCCGTTTAATCTTAGGAGACAAATGAATAATATAAGTTTTCTTTATAATTAAGTGACGAGGCCCTCAATGGACACATTATCAAGAAGCTCAGGATGTCCTTTTTGAGGCCTCCTCCTACTCTCTGAACTCCTCATGATTGTGCAAAAACGCCAAGAAGAGAAACGGAAATCGTGACCAGTCTCCTAAGACGTTCCAGGCTGGGTTTGCTATTGGTCTCATTAGTGCCACGGAAACTAGTTTTTTGTTTTTTTGTTTTTTTTTTTTTGAGACGGAGTCTCCCTCTGTCACCCAGGCTGGAGTGCAGTGGCCGGATCTCAGCTCACTGCAAGCTCCGCCTCCCGGGTTTACGCCATTCTCCTGTCTCAGCCTCCCGAGTAGCTGGGACTACAGGCGCCCGCCACCTCGCCCGGCTAGTTTTTTTGTATTTTTTAGTAGAGACGGGGTTTCACCAGGTTAGCCAGGATGGTCTGGATCTCCTGACTTCGTGATCCGCCCGTCTCGGCCTCCCAAAGTGCTGGGATTACAGGCTTGAGCCACCGCGCCCGGCCTGAAATTAGGTTTTTAAATCTTGTCTGCCTTGGTGAAAGCATCCATGCCCTTGATGACTCAGTTCCCAGCACCGACTTCACACTCAGCTTTGGGATCCATGTACCCAACCACGAGGGGCCACTCAGGTGTTGGAGGAAGAGTCACAAGCATCATCCAAGGAGACTGTCTGCAGTTGCCCAGGCCAAGGTGAAACTGGAAGCATCTTTTGATAAATATACAACATACCATCTCACTCAGTCCCTGCTAGGTAGGCCAATGAATGTCTTGAACAACTCCTGGAAGGACAAACATCGAAATGTTTATGTTGTTGTCTCTGCATTGTGAAATTGGGGTTAATTTTTATTTTTCCTTTCTGTTTCTATATTTTCTGAATATCTTCTGTGAAAATGTATTACTTTTGCCACCATGTTTTTTCAATGCTATCAATTTTTTTAAAAGAAATTGCCACTGGTGTTCACTCTGTCATTTAACAAATATCTATTGAGTGTTTTTTTATGTGCCAGGCACATCCTAGGCACTAAGAATGCATAAATGAAGAGATAAAACACCTCCTTTCATGGGTGTTACACACTAGTGAGGGAAACAGGTGCTACATGAGTCAGCAAATACGTACAGAATATAAAGTAAGGTCTCGGTGAATGTTGGGGGAACAGCAAAGCAGGATGAGCCATAGATGACCCAGGTAGACCATGTGCAAATGGAACCTGTCTCAGTTCAAGCTGCTGTTACAAAGTACAACAGATGGGTGGATTATAAACAGTCTTACAGTTCTGGAGGCTGGAAGTCTAAGGTCAGTCTAAGGTATACGCATGGTCAGGTTCTATGAAGGTTCTCTCCCTGCTTCCAGATGGCTGACTTCTTATATCCTAGTACAGTGGAAAGAGGATGAGAGAGGGATCTCTCCAAGACCTCTTTTATGAGGGCGTTAATCCCATTTATGAGGCCTCCACTCTCATGACCTAATCACCTCCCAGTGGCCCCACATCACAATACCATTACATTGAGGGCTAGGATTTCAACATACGAGTTTGCATGGGAGCAGGAGGAAGGGTATACCTTCAGTCCATAAATGGGAAACCATCCAGAAATTATCTATTACAAAGGAGTTACTGTGTCTTTCATTTTTTGCATGAAAATTGCACAAACTGTTGGGAAACAATTCATCTTCAGCCTGCATTTCAGACTAAAATTGTATTATTTACCTTCTAAATAAAATTATCTAAAACAAGATCGATTTATCTGTTAGAAGTAACTTAAAAAACATTTTTTTAGGCCAGGCACGGTGGCTCACGCCTGGAATCCCAGCACTTTGGGAGGCCAAGGCAGGTGGATCACAAGGTCAGGAGATCGAGACCATCCTGGCTAACACAGTGAAACGCCGTCTCTACTAAAAATACAAAAAATTAGCCGGGCATGGTGGCAGGCACCTGTAGTCCCAGCCACTCGGGAGGCTGAGGCAGGACAATGGCGTGAACCCAGGATGCAGAGCTTGCAGTGAGCTGAGATCAAGCCACTGCCCTCCAGCCTGGGCGACAGAGCAAGACTCCGCCTCAGAGAGAAAAAAAAAATTTTTTTTAAACTAAATTCACATTTTATATGTGTCACCTTTCCCAGTTCTGTTGATTTTTCCCTGTTTCCTCACTCTCTGGACTTCTACTTTTCAAATCCACCTACAAATCCCCCTCCACTGTATAGCAACAGGCTCCACAATCAATACAAAATGCCATGATCACAGTGACTGTCGCAGCCATCCACCGTCACTCTTCACAGCCTCAGTGTCAAGGAAGTGATGAGTCACCCTTCATCATGAATGCCTCGGCCAGGTAGGCCCGCACAGGCTTCAGAGGTTAGGACCCAGAGTAATCCCTTTACAACATGTTGAGGAAGAGCTGCTGAAGTTCAGCTGCCTTT
>NW_012105143.1:784536-786440 GCF_000951045.1 Mandrillus leucophaeus
AAAAAAAAAAAAAAAAAGAAAATGGGTCAGGGGGCCAGGCGTGGCAGTTCACACCTCTAATCCCAGCACTCTGGGAGGCCAAGGCGGGTGGATCATGAGGTCAGAAGTTCAAGACCAGCCTGACAAACATGGTGAAAATTTATCTCTACTAAAAATACAAAAAATTGGCTGGGCATGGTGGTGCACACCTGTAATCCCAGCTACTCGGGAGGCTGAGGCAAGAGAATTGCTTGAACCTGGCAGGCAGAGGTTGCAGTGAGCCAAGATTGCACTACTGCATTCCAGCCTGGGCAATAAGAGTGAAACTCCGTCTCAAAAAAAAAAAGAAAAAAAAAGAAAAGGAAAGGAAGAAAAACAAAGAAACGAAAAAAATGGGTCAGGGATGCTGTTGGATTAGAAGCAGGAACACTGATTTTTAAAAAGACTACACGCACAATAAAAGTGACAGGTATGTGCTAGAGAAAAGATTAACAATTTTACAACAACCAACAAGAAGCTCCCAAGCAAAACAGGGCAGATTTATTAAAGGCAAAATAGTCTAATTCCCTCACCCACTTCTAAAGATACCACAGAAACCAATATTCACAGTGAAGGCTTCAGAGGGTCAAGAGTAAAGGCACTTGCGTTGGGTATTCTCATGGAATGAAGTGGAGGGGCTGTGTTTTAGACAAATTCCCATCAAAAATGGTCAAGTGGAGACAGTTAACTCCAAAGGGCCACAAAGGAATTTTGGGGTTGATAGAGATAATTTATACATTGATTGGGAAGAGGTTGCACAGATGTATATATTTGTCAATTCACCAAACTCTATACTAATGGAGGTGTGTCTTATTGCATGCCAATTACCTCAATGAAATTGATTTAAAAGTAAAAATAAGGTTCAAGTGAAAATTTGGCACTTACAAGGCAGGAGTCAGCTAGCTGAGACTCCACTAATACACACAATGGCCTCGTTCCTCGGTGATAAGGCCGTTAGATTCACTCAGGAGCACACATTGTGCCTGCACTGTGCCGAGTCCTGAGAATACAAACATCTTGGAAATAGAGTCTCTCCCTTGGAAAGGCCCATAGTTTGATGAATTTAGTGGCTAAAAGATGCACTAATTTTCTTAAAACCTCAACACACATTAGAACAAGGTGTTGAAAAAATTAGGGCCCAGAGAGCCCCTTTGACATGGGTATATCGTTCCTTGCCTCTTCTCTCAGGTTTTGCTGACCTACACAATTTTCTGCATTTGGAATAAAGCCCACTTTTTCCAGCATCATTTTAAAGAGGAATCATTACCACCCCCGACTGAGAACAATCCCAAGGGAGTTGGCAGAGTGGATTTTCCTCTTGATTTCTGAGCAGTAAACGGGACTTGACACAAGCTGTCAGAATCTAGTAGCTTTAAAACTACCTATTGGGTGGGGGAGGGGAGACAGCACTGAAACATTAGGCTGCAATCCCCCTGACCCAGGACAAAGGGTCCCAACACTCAGTCATCTGGGACTGTCCGTGAAAACCTATCAAAGGTTACTAACACAAAAGTAGAAACAGATTGGATGGCTGAAGAGTGTCTTAGCCAAAGCCAGGCTTGCAGCAAGGTTTTATACATATTTGTTGAAAGACTGAAGAAAATACCAAGCTTTTGTTCTTATGACTGCTTTATAGTACAGCGGGGCTGTAAGGCTAAGACTGGCACAAAGGAGGAGGTGAAGCAATTCAGTCTCTAAATTTAGCTGAGTGCTGTTACATCTGTACCTTGCGCTCTCTCTCTGCCCAATCCCCACCCCTCAGCCTAATCCCCATCCCCTCAGCTTAATCCCCACCCCCTCTGCCCAACCTAGTATCCCTCAGCCTAATCTCACCTCCTCGGCCTAATCCCCACCCCCTCTGCCCAAAGTCGTCCCCGCTAAACCTA
>NW_012105143.1:787625-788472 GCF_000951045.1 Mandrillus leucophaeus
AAAAAAAAAAAAAAAAGTATAATTAAATTTTGCCCCCTCCAAGATCAAGTTAAACATTAAAGACAGTGCCAAGGAGGGGGAGGGGATAACACTGAAGTCCTATACAGACCCTTTAGCTTAAGGAAGGAGGTGGGGTGGGACGTTGGGAAGCATCCAGAAAGGTCTAAGAAGGACCAGGCTCCTAGTTCTTCCTGGTTCTGCCTCCTAATTGCCCCCAGCTCCTTGTGCAAGGCACTTAACCTCTCCAGGCCTGTTTTTTTTGTTTTGTTTTGTTTTTGTTTGTTTTTATCTCTGTACTAAGGGGATTAGTTTTGAGCCATGTAGGCTTTTTCCTGATCTGAGAGTCTCTGGGTCCTGTATGTGCTTTGGAAACTCAATTCTCAATAATCTCATGGACAAGAGTAAATAGAAATCTTATCTGACTATGCTAAACAGAGGTGTCTTCACTACCCAAGATTAACCTAGAGACTGGCCAAGCCCACTGGAGCTCAGCTTCCATTCAGCTGATTTTACCGTCCAGCTTCAAGAGGAGCCATCACTGCAGTAGGAGGGGAGTGGGAAGGAAATCCTTCCCGAATGCTTAGGACCAGATAAAGAGGACGGTTTTCTCACTCCTCACCTAAAGTCAAAAGGGGATTTAGTTCACCAAAGGCACAACAGCCTCAATGCCCACAGGATCCAGCCAATGGTTAAAGAAAGACAGAGGAGGCCGGGCGTGGTGGCTTATGCCTGGAATACCAGCACTTTGGGAGGCTGAGGTGGGCAGATCATGGGGTCAGGAGTTCGAGACCAGCCTGGCCAGTATGTTGAAACCCTGTCTCCACTAAAAATACAAAAATTAGCCAGG
>NW_012105143.1:793217-807600 GCF_000951045.1 Mandrillus leucophaeus
GTACTGGCAGCATGTCAGTCATCACCCCAGAAGGAAACAACATGTAACTCAGATGGTAATTCTCTTAAGGCGAGGGATGACACACAGGGCTGTGGGCACATTTAAGGGAAACAGTGAAGGATGGTGAGGCACCCAGAGACTAGGAACATGGGAGGCCATTGCAACCCCCTGGCCTAGGGTCACCAGTTGCAAATAAAAATGCCAGACACCAGTTAAATTTGAATTTCAGATAAACAACAAAAAATTTTTTAGTACAAGTATGTCCCAAATATTGCACTTATATTTACTTAGACTAAAAAAATTACTAGTTGCTTAACTGAAATTAAATGTAACTGGATGTCCTATATTTTATCAGGTAGCCATACCCAAGCCTGAGGCAACTGGGTGTTACTGGAGCCCAGTGAGAGTTGGAGCTGAGGAGGAAGTCAGGGAGGCCCAGCAGGAACACTGTTCACGGAGGCGTACAGACAAGAAACAGAGCCCTCTGCAGCAAAGAACAAGAAGAAAGATGGTACTGCTCTCTCCTCTTGCCCTCTGATCTCCTAAGGGCACTTCCCAATGGCAGAAGGCACCTGGAAATCAGTCTATAAGACAGCCTCACTGTATAACCCTTAGGGGTTGGTCTCCCGGAGCAAAGAGGCCAGCAGGGAAGGCAGAAAATGGATATGGAGGTTGAGACAAACAGACTAACCAGCATAAAAATGTTCTATATTCCTTCTAGAAGCATATGGAAATTATTTTTTATTTTTGCTTAATACCACCAATAACGCTGAATTCATAGAAAGCAAATATTTGGGGTGTCTCCAATTGCACAGTAACAATACAGCTTGAATTTTATATGGATGTATTTACTCATACACAGGAAGACACCCCTTTCTAAACATGTACACAGGAAGCTGGGGAAAGTGTTTTAATCGGCAAAGATGATACTGCAAACTGCCTCTTGGACAGGTAAAAACTTCTTATTTTGCACCTGGGAACTATCTCAAGACAGAAACAAGTAATTCCATTGGTCAAATTTTTGCTGACAGTTTAAAAGCAAAACTGGGCCAGGTTTCACTTGCTATTGGAGTTGAAAGAATTAAGCATCTTTGGAACCTCCTAGTTTTGGGCTGGGTGCCGTGGCTCACGCCTGTAATCCCAGCACTTAGGGAGGCTGAAGCGGGCAGATCACAAGTTCAGGAGTTCGAGACCATCCTGGCTAATATGGTGAAACCCCCATCTCTACTGAAGATACAAAAAAGTTAGCCGGGCGAGGTGGCGGACACCTGTAGTCCCAGCTACTCAGGAGGCTAAGGCAGGAGAATGGCGTGAACCTGGGAGGCGGAGCTTGCAGTGAGCCGAGATCCCGCCACTGCACTCCAGCCTGGGCGAGAGAGCAAGACTGTCTCAAAATGAAAAAAAAAAAAAAAAAACCACAGGGAATGAAATGGGGAAAAAAAAATCTATAGTACACTGGCAGTCCTTATGAAAACCTGTATTCTTGATTTTAACTTATTTGTTTATTAATGTATTTTTTCACCTCCTGATTGCACCCATTAGCTCTTAGTCCTTCATGTTCCGTGATCACAAGTTCAAAGCAAGACATCCATGATCATCTGGCCAAGACTTTATCTATACCCCCTCCAGGTGCCACAGAAAAAAGTTAGATCCCCTTAGAAGTTTGAGGGAACACCCTTCTACTTCGCACAGCTAAAAGGAGCAAAAAGGAAACGCACGCCTCTCTCAGTCATCCTGCATCATTTCAATCAAGGTAGAAATCTGATGCTTGTTTTTCCATCCTGGCTGAAGAGGTCTAAGCACCAAGGCTGTTCACCTGGGTCTCAAATTGCACAGCCTAGGAAGATCCTGGGAAGATACTCAGGAGCTTACCCAGATCATGGGGTGCAGAGAAAGCAGCCTCATGCTAAGTCCTCCTTAGGAAAGAGAGAACAACAATGGATTCCCATGCATGAACCAGCGTTCCGATGATCTCGCAGGAAGACCACAATCAAAGAGAAAATTCCAAATTGTAATGAACCGTGCATGTCTCCATGTAACAATCATGTTCTCCAGCCTTTGAAGTTTGCAAGGAATATGAGAATCCAACTGGAGGTTCCACGGGGCCACGGCGAGGGCCCCAGGGGACTGCACGAACGGGGGCCCTGCAGGTATGTGTTCTGGGTTCCCATCTATAAAATCGCCAGATTGAAACAGACAGCTGCTGTTCAAGCTCTTAAAATGCTGTGTGGAGGGAAACGTGGGGCTGCCTTGAGCCTGCTCACCCAGCAGTCAGTCTGATGAGAAATACAGTTGAAAGAACAAGCTGGAAAGCCAAATACCTGTCAGGCTCCTTCACACTGCAACGTTGCCAGAAGGTCTATAAAAATGTCATTGTCTCTCAGCTGCCGGTGATTATATTACCCTTTACATTGGCTGTTGGTAATAAAAAAAAAAAAAAAAAAAGGCAAATATCATTTTTGCACTGCTCTGGCCTTCCTCTGGCCTTTTTCAAACAATAATAGACTAAATATAAAGAGACAGAAGTCATTACTGGACTCTTTAACTTGTGCCAAGGAAAATGAATAATTAAGGAAACATTACTTGAAAGAAATGTACACGGTTGCTTTTAAGTTAGAACTAAATAAGAGCTCTTTAAAAATACATCATTTCCCCTTTATCTTAACACAGCATTTGTATTCTGGCCTAATATATTATGGTGGCTACTGTTTAGATCTTACCAGGAAAAAAAAAATGCTTTTAGATTCCATTATCCTATTATAAGCCCCAAATCAAACAGAGACACAGGGGAGAGATGGGGAGGCAGGGGAGGTAGAGGTTGGTCTGTTTGCACAGCTTCCTTCACATCTGGCCTACCAGCCAATATTTAATTTTGTTCGCCTAGGACAGCAATTCTCAGACAGTTCTCTGATCGCCGCCTGCCCCCCACGCCTTGAACATCCATCTCAATTGCAGGAAGCCTAGCAATTTTTAAATAATGTGCTCAATTTTGTTCTCTGAAGTTGTCAAGAAGAGGTATGCACAGATAACCCCTTTCTATGCCTCAGCATCTGACTTGGTGTGCGCAAGACTGGTTCTTGTTGAGCAATACCTTCTTCCCTCGCCCTCCCCACTTTCTGGCTCTCCCTCCCTTTCTCCATCTTGCTTCTTTCCCCTCATTTGAGTCTTTAGCCTCCCTTACATGAGGAGAATTAAACAGAGCTGGCACCAGACCCAATAGGACACACTGTGCACTGGGTAACAATCTTGACCAGTCGGAGCGAGCATAGTAAGATTGTTTAGCAGGAAGTCCAGGGCTTGGAGCACTTTTCTCAGCCTGGTGCCATGACAGCATGTTGTCCTGGGGCCTCAGGCATAGCCAGTCCACCTCTGCAGTGCCAGATCCGGAGACAACCTGAAGTCTGACAGAATCCAGGTGTGTGGCTGCTCGGTAATGTGAGGTGGCAATCGGAGAGGCAACCTGGGTTCCTGATGTTATCTTGGTGCACATTATGTTTGAGGCCTGAAGCATTGGGCCTTGGGAATTATCTGATCGCTTGTTCAGATAGATGTTCTGTGTCCTCTCTTCTCAAATGCCCTGACCCTCCATACGTAGGGGCTTCACGTGCCATAGCCCCAATCCTTTCCTCTCTGCTACGGGCTGACTTGCGTCCCCCCAAAATTTATACAATGAAATCCCAACCCACTTCCTCAGAATGTAGTTGTATTTGGAGAGAAGGTCTTAAAAGAGGTGATTAAGTTTAAGTGAGGCTGTTGTAGTGAGGCCCGGATCCAATATGACTGGTGTCCTTAGGGGAACAGACACGAGGGCTCAACTGTGTGAGCAGAGAGCAAGAGGATGGCCATCCCCAAGCCAAGGAGAGAGGCTCATAGTCTCAGGAGAAACCAAATATGGCCACATCTTGATCTTGCACTTTGCCAGAACTATGAGAAAATAAGTTTCTGTTGTTTCAGCCACTGAGTCTATGATATTTTGGTATGGCCTAACAAAACGAATCCACTCTACAAAGGTCAATATTTTGCCCCTTTCTGAAAAATTTATTGTATTATTAGGGATGTTATAAGCTACAGCCTGGGCAACTTAGAACAACAGAAATTTAATGCCTCACAGTTCTGGAGGCTGAAAGTCCAAGATCAAGGGGCCAGCATGGTTGGTTCCTTCTGAGGCTCTGAGGGGGAAACTGGCCCACGCCTCTCTCCCAGCTCCTGGTGGTTCACTGGTGATTTTGGTGCTCCTTGGATTGCACACACATCCCCCCAGCCTCCACTTCTGTCTTCACATGGTGTTCTTCTTGTGTACTTGTCTGTCTCTGAGTCCAAATTTCACCTTTCATCAGAACACCTGTCATACTGAATTATGACCTCCTCTTTCTTTTTATTGAGGTATAACTGACGAACAAAAAAAATGTATATTTACAGTGTACGACACATTTTTTTTTCTTTCTTTTTTGTTTGTTTTCTTGAGACAGAGTTTCGCTCTTATTGCCCAGGCTAGAGTGCAATGGCACAATCTCGGCTCACCGCAACCTCCGGTGATTCTCCTGCCTTAGCCTCCCGAGTAGCTGGGATTACAGGCATGTACCACCACACCTGGCTAATTTAGTATTTTTAGTAGAGTTAGGGTTTCTCTATATTGGTCAGGCTGGTCTTGAACTCCAAACCTCAGATGATCTGCCCACCTTGGCCTCCCAAAGTGCTGGGATGACAGTCATGTGCCACCATGCTCAACCTACAACACAGTGTTTTATGTATACATTGTGATGGCTAAATTCTAATGACCTCATCTTAATTTGATCATCTGCAAAAACCCTATTTCCAAAAAAGGTCAGTCACATACACAGATACTTGGGTTAACACTTTGATAGTGGCGCAAGGTAGACAAATGGCTAGGCAGATAGGGGATGCCCCTGGTGAAACCCCACCTCCAAGCCAAAGACAGTTTAAAGCCTGAAAGCCAAGTTGCAAGTCAAATCCATGGACTGGATTGCGAACTTGTCTTCCTATTTGGTGCACTTTCCTCTGATTCCCCTTTACCTATATTATATATACCTAACCTTTCCTAATCGGTTTTTCTACACTGCTGTGCTCACCTTTGAGTGGTGTTTTTGCTTTGGCCTTTCTTTGCATACTCGCATACCAATCAGCATGCACTCCCCTATTCTGAGCCCATAAAAACCCCGGACTCAGCCACACTGAGAGACAAATCAACCTTCCCATTCCCTCTCTGCTGAGAACTGTTTCCTCACTCAATAAAATTCTCTGCTCTCATAACCCTTCAATATTCAGTGTGACCTCATTCTTCTTGGATACAGGACAAGAATTTGGGACCCACCGAACATGGGGGCTGAGCACACAGTTGTGGCAGCCATGGGAGCTGCAGGCCAGAGCACAAGCCAGACGCATCTCATCATGCCCAAGAGGTGAGGTGGCTCTTGCTGTGGGCCCAGAGAGGTGGGGTGGCTCTTGCTGCGGGCCCAGCAAAGGGGCCGAGAAAAATTCAACATCTTCCTGGAAGACACAATTCAATCCACAGCCACCACTTATAGAAATATACTTATGTCTAGAATGCCAATGCCAGGCAGTTATTTATGAGTAAACATAGTGAAGCCGTGATCATTCCTTCCTCTAATACTTCCCAATCTACTCATTAATGTTTATAGTTCCTTTATTGGAGAATAAAACTTTTCTTGGCTCAGTAAGAAAGAGGATTTCACCTGCAGGTGCACCCTGAGAATCCACACTGCAATGCACATGTGCAAGAGTGGCTGTTTCCTGGCAGAAGGTGTCGTGGCCAGGTAGGTGTAGGACAACCAAAGGGTTGTGGCATGAAAGGCTTGGTGACTAGGAAAAGCTGGAAGAAGCAGGAAGGAAATTGAAAGAGGTTGGGAGTTGCAGAGACTTTTGTGTGTGCTGATTCAGATCATTGTATTTTTTTCATCCATGTGTTTTTGGTCCTGTGGACTTGGCCTTGGCACTCAGGGGAGAGACCAGTATTTTGAAGGAGCCTCTCATGAGCGTACGTGGTCCCAATAGACGTGGAACAGAGAAAATCAGAGGCAAGCAGCTGATTCTTCTGACAAGAACAAGACAGGAAAAGAGGAAGAAAGACTGGTGGAGTCTTTAAAAGCCACCTTGACTTGTTTGCCTTGCCCAGAGGTGATTAATTATACATCATCACAGGAAAAGGCGCATGTTTCGGAAATGCTCTTCAGTGAACTACATCCATTTGTGTTTTCACGGAGTCAATCCAGGTGATTAAGGCAGAGGGAGGACTTGTACAAAGAGAAAAATCTACAAAGCAGTTTCATTCCACACGTATTTGCTCTTTCAAAGCAAATTCAGCAGGAAATCCAAATCACTGATGCAAACCTTTGCAGTTTAATTTGTTCCCAGGGGCATATTGGGGGCCATTATCCCAGAAGCGTATACATGAAAATCCCATTATTTAAAGTATATTCATTGTATTTCTGTTTAACCCTAGGCTGTTCATCGAGAAGTTAACAGTAAATAGGAAGAAAGTTGAGGATGATAGGAAGTAACTTTGGGGGTATTTAACGCCAACAGGAAGGACACCAGCTTGGCAGCACTTGGAGGTTATTGTAAGAGTTGTTTAAAAATCACCCACAGCAACAAGTCATGGGCTGGTGTGTGTGTGTGTGTGTGTGTGTGTGTGTGTGTGATCTGGGTGATTTATGAGAATTGGTTCTTTGGGCAGTGGCAGCCCACGAAGTTATTGCCACTGGCCACTTTAAAATGCTGAAGTTTCCTATTTGAGAAATCTATTGTTTAGGACACCACTGAACTCTTGAAATCTGCACAGTAAGACACATCACTGCACATTCATACTTTGCTGGAAGAAGATATAAACTATCAACAAGGCAAACTATTTAAAAGACACCTTGGCATAATTCCCTTCTAGTCCAGCCCTGCTTAACACCCTAGCACACAAAGTGACATGTGTTACATGTTTGCTGATGTTGGTCCCACCAGGCACAGTCTGCCTCTGTCATACCTCAGGGATGATAGAGCAGCCATGTCTGCACTCTGTTGTTGGCTGTTCACCCATCGTGCCCCTCCCTACTTCCTCTGCCTTCTCTTCCCTGGTTCATTAGAGAGGTAGTGTGAGTGCCTCTCTAACCCACACATGGCATGTACTATTTTACAGAAAAGGTTTCATCCGGTTCCAGTCATCTTTTGGATGAGCTTGGCAGCTGCCACACAATAGCACAGAGACAGCAGCAAGGACCAGGCTGTGCACCCTGCAGTGGCGGGACCTCCCAGGCCACTCATACCCACTGGTAGCCCTTGCTCTGGCAGAACCAGAATTCCAGGGCTAGGTTGCCTCTTCTCTTTTGAATTCGTGAACTCTTTGCCCCTGTTCTCATGCATTATGCCCATGCCTGGTTTTGCCAGAAAGAAGTGACCACCTTCTACTCTTCTAAGATGTAACCCAGGGAGATATTCTGTAACTCAGCATGTGAGACCACAGGAGGACCCAACAAACTGCAGTCACTCACCTTGCTTCTCACTTCCTCTCCAAGTGGAGATGTGTCCTATTTATCCACTCTTCCTAATGCCAAAGACATAGAGGAGGAGATATTGCTCAAGGAATCATCGTCATCATCATTATCATCATCATCATCATCATCATCAAGGTCATCGTGATTTAAGCAGTCTAGTCCTCCAAAGGCCACTCGATAGGTTAACTCAGTGTTAACTAGTTACTGTTATTAACCAGCTTCATGGTTTGTTTTAGTAGAACACGGACATGGACCAAAACTTTACGGGGAGCAGCCAGCTAACATGTGGCAGTACCATGAACAGAACTACCTCTGTGGGGAGCACAAAAGAAGCCAAAGATGGAATTCATAACAGCTGAAATGCTATTCAATAGAAAAGGTATTTTTTACATAAATAACTGAGGTACCCATACAATGGAATTTATGTAGTGGTTTAAAAGAAAGAATTCATCTCTATTACATGGATGTATCTTTATGATATCTTGCAAAGTAGGGATGCAAATTAAAGAATGATATATATACCATGATCCCACATATGTTAAAATAGACATCCAAAACTATTGGCAGGGGAAGTGAAAGAAAGTTTCCACGGTTTTATTTGCGCAATTTGAAAACAAGAAACAAAGATAAGCTCTCTCCCTTGAAAAACTTCCAGTCAATGAAGGAAGGAAAGGTGAACAAATCTGACATATTTTGAAATTGTTCTCCTGTGTGTTGCGAGCCATTTGACTAGAGATCACTGCAGGGAGAGCCAGGACTTGTCCTGGAGACCTTCCTGCAAAGGTCAAGACTGGATGGGGGCTTTGAGGAATGGGTAAGGCTTGGAAAGATGGAGAAAAAGGAGGAAGACTATAAGACAATGTCTTATGTTGCTGTCAGTATTGGAAGAGTGGAGCAAAAACACACGTTACCCTCCTTCTTCATCATGGCCACAAGGGGCTCCTATGCATTTTCTCACAGTGGTAAAGTCATTACAGAGGTTTTTACTCCAGCAGTTAATAAAAACTCCGGGCTGGGCATGGTGGCACGCACCTGTAATCCCAGCTACTCAGGAGGCTGAGGCAGGAGGATCACTTAAGGCCAGGAGTTCCAAGCTGGGCAACCTAGTGAGACCTTGTCCCTAAAAATAAAAATTAAAAAGTTAAAAATAAAAACTCTTGGAAACACAGATTCATGGAAGGAATAGAAATACGCATTATGCTTTCAAAACAAAGTAAAACATCCCATTTCCTTTAACATAAATATCAATATAAAGCAAAGAAACAAAAAAAGCAGCAGCCCAGGTTTAAGGAGTATATTTTAATACACTTAATTGACTTCTGATCGTTTTCTGATAATCCATTCTCTCATTCCACTAATTACAACTATTTTAAGCAGAAGCCCATTAATTCTGTATTAATATTGCCTTTCTAATGAAAAATAGATTAAGAATAGCCTTTCTAATTGCCCTAGACTGATTCCTCCTTTTAGTTATAATATGCTGCCTAAAGCCTCCTACTTAGGGGCTCTTCCTGGTTCTAAGAACTTTTAAGTGACTCTCAGCAGCTTCCTTGTTGTAATAAAGGCGTGTGAAGCCGGCAGTACCTCAGCTGCACACAATTAATCCCCTACCAGGATGCTGCTGGATGAATGATTCAGCAACCTTTCAAAGGGCCTAGCTAATCTTTATGCACAGCCAACATATGTTACAACAAAGTTAATCCAACATGCAACATCAAGAAATTTAACAGATTTATTCACGGGGAAGAAAGCGCCTAATAGACGAAGGCAGGGAGGACCAAGGCAGGGTCTGTGAGGAGTAGGAACTCTGTCTGGACCCAGATAAACTGTCTCCTTAACCAAAGCCAGGCAAGTCCACCATTTTCACAGTCCACTGAAATCTGTTGCTTTGGAAGATAATATTATTTTCAGAAAAAAAAAAATTTGTGTAGTCAAAGAAGTTTGAGAAACAATGGCCAAGTTAAACAGATTTTGTTCTCACTGCAGGACTACCCAAAACCTTTATCACTGCCAACATGCATAGTGGGTCTCTGGAAGCACTCATAGAATTCAGCATTGCTCAAGCCTTTCTCAACCAAAGGTCCTCTGTGGTTATCATTACACATATATTGTTTAGAAAACAATGACTTAGATCATTGCGTATATTTCTTGGGGACATATATGTCCTAAGGCCATGTATAATGCTCAAACGCTGAGTCCCCAGACATTGAGGACAATTGCAGTTAGCTACTTGGAGTTATAGTAACTAGTGGGCAAGTTAAGCCAGTATACTTTGTAATGTCTAAAGTTTGGCCCTTCCTTTCTATTATAAGGCTTTTGATTATTACCATCAGGTCCTCTACAGCCTTACTCCTTAAAGTGTGATCCCTGAACCGGAAGGATGGGGATCTTTGGGAACTTACCAGAAATGCGGCCTCTCACCCCCACCACCCAGAACTCCTGAATCGGAATCTGCATTTGGTTGAGATTACAGGTCATGTCCATGGTGCTACAGTTTGGGAAACTCTGCTCTGCACTGCAATGCTGGTTCTCTATGTCAGCATGCAACTGGATCATCTGGAGAGAAGGGATGACAAGGGCCATGGTTGATATTTTGATGCAGCTTCTTGACCACAGCTGTTTTGAAGCCTGAGTTTGATCAATCCGGAAAACAAGCCATCAAAACAGATCCTCAACTCACCACTGGTCTCACCTTTCCTATTAGCCTCAGCCTGTCCTTGAAGTTCAAAACACCCCTCAGCTGTCATCCCTAAAGTGATGGAATGGGTATTATTGCACAGTATTACTGGGTAAGACTTTTTAAACCATCTAGTTTTTACATTTTGGTGTGACCGTTCTTATGCAGTGTCTGTTACCCTCAGTCTCCCAAATCAACTGAATCAGAAATTCCTGCCACACTAAACTTCATGCACATAGCTAACAAAAATTGTTTTTTGAGCTTTGCAGTAGAAGAAATAGATGATGAGGAAATCATGCACTTTTTCTGTCATAGTGAACTTGAAGCATATGTGCACTGCACAATAAAGGGTGCAGGACTTAGTTTGTTTCTGGGATTAGGTCACAAAGCTCTTGACCAGGATTAAGAGCTCAGGCAGCGGTCACAAAACAGTTTTCATCCATGTGAGCTAACTGGGGAGTGAGCCAGCAACCTTGATCCCATTAACATTGGGCTGTAAGGAGCCTGTCTAAGGAGACTGTCTAAGGAGCTAGAGGGAAACAGATGACTATGGAGGACAGAGAGTACATATATGGCTAAATAATTAGAAGTTTTCCCCCTTTTGAAAAAAAAAAAAGGAATGCACTACTTGACTGACAGAAACCAAAGTCCACATTTTGTCTTGGCCGTTGGAACTGGATGATTAGAGTATCGTGAAAGGGGATAGGAGCAAACATGTAAGACATTACCAAACTTCACGTTTCGTTTGAAGCATGACCCTGTAGGTTTTCAAAGCCAGTTTTTCCAGAAGCCTAACTGATTGGCACAGTCTCAAACCTCTGTAGGTAATTCAAAGTCCTGGTCTATATCTGTCACTTTGCCAAGGAGCTACACATGCAAATCTTATCATTATTCATAATAGACTTGAAACATTTCCTGCCTAAAACTCCAGTGACGTGCTTAGAGAAACACCCATGCAATGAGTAGGACTCCTCATTTCTCTGGAGGAAGGAGAGCACTGAAGGCAGGACACATCAGAAACTCATCCCTTCCTTCCTGCTGGAAAGCCCCAGCTTCTCCCATCACTATGGTGCTACAGTTTGGGAGCTCTGCCCTTCACTGCAGTGCTGGTTCTTTATGTCAGCATGCAACTGGATCATCTGCAGAGAATGGATAACAAGAGCCATGGTTGACATTTTGATGCAGCCTCTTGACCACAGCTGTTTTGAAGCCTGAGTTTGATCAATCCGGAAAACAAACCATCCAAACAAAACAGATCCTCAGCTCACCACTGGTCTCACCTTTCCTATTAGCCTCAGCCAGTCCTTGAGGTTCACAACACCCTCAGCTGTCATCCCTAAAGTGATGGAATGAGTATTATTGTAAGGAGTAAGGCTGTAGAGGACCTATGGTACCATCACCATGGTTGTTCTAGAAAGAAGAATTTTGCAGTAATATCCCTGTCCCTCAGTGTAGCCGCCCTCTGGGAATCCCAGAGACCCAGCCAACTCAGACGTCAGATGTCTGCGATACAAAAGCAGCACTTTTTCCTTGATAAACTGAGTGACAAGTACTTTTAGAGAAGACCTTGCTGGAGAGGCTGACTGTGTTCTGTTTTGTTTTGTTTCCTATATAATCCCTGTTCACATCCACAGAAGTAAAGATGACGATCCTTAAGGCTTGTCCTTAACTTCTTTGTAGTGTCCCTTCTTTGTAGTGGCCCACTTGAATCCATTGCAAACTCAGACATTGCATACTCAGCCAGCAACTCAGGTGGCAATGGTTTATTTTACTATTGTTTGAGATATCCCGGGATACAAACCCTGTGCAGAGTTAGATTGCACGTATACAGCATGATAATAGTGCATAACAAAACGTTCTCAGACTATAAAACAGTGGGGGTGCCAAGATCCAGGTTGACGTAGGATGCTGAGGAAGCAGAGTGTGCCCCTCATCTGGGCTAACTGGTGATCTCTGTTTCAGGTTTAAGGTTAAAAATAATGAGTCACCTAGGAAATCAAGGAGGAAAGGACATTCTAGACCAAGGACAGAACCTACAGGAGGACAAAGAGTAAAAAGCTTAGTACATCTGCAGATGATCAGCTCAGTGGGTCTGGAGAAAAGGATGTATGAGAAAGATGAGAGGGAAAGAGAGGAAAGTAGGCATAAGGGCTGAGCCTAATGCCAAAGGGCCTTGTAAGTCAAGCTAAGGAGTGTGAATCTCATCATAGGGTTTCCAAAGAACTTAAAGCGTTTGACAGGGCCAGACTTGCCCTTTGGGTCCATCGCTCGCCAGCAGTTTGGAGAATGCATTGGGATGATGTGACATTAGAGATGAAGGGACCAGTAAGAGAACAATTGCATTGGTCCAGAAGGCAGGGCAATGGGAATGGAGAGAGGGGAAGAGGAGAAAAGGAATGTAAATCCCAAGAAAGTTTTTCACTTAGTTTAATGGTGGGACAAGCCTCTTCCTGGCCAGCTCACGCACACCGGGACACAGGCTCAGTAGAGTTGAAAGCCAGTACACTGGCCTCTGGGATGGCAGCTCCAACACAGATTGACTTCATCCCCTAGGAATCCATGCCTATAGGATGCCATATCCCTGTCTCCTTGAGGCATCTGGCCACGGTGTTGGCTGCGGTGTCAAGTTCCCTGCAATCCAGAAACACACCAGCCACTCAGTTCCTTCTGGCTACACTAACCCCGCAATTCCTGCCTCTATGGGTGGAAGAGCCTCAAAGAGGAATGTCTGTCATGAAAACCTCCTGGGTGTTAAAGATTTCCCCTCAAAGGGCTTATGATGTAATCACCTGCTCCTGTGCCCACAGAGCCTTGAGGACTGGTCTTCTGAGCCAGCAATCCTAATCATTGTAAGCAAGCAGCTTTGAGGCAACTGTAGAACACAGCTGGTCAAGTCCTGTAAGCTGGTGGGAACATGTGCTGCCTTGTCAATGTCACGTGTTTTCTAGAGAGCCATATTCAACCCTGTTTCCCCACTGCCCACCACCACCAGCACTGCCCATGTGCAGACTCGTGTTCTAGGATCAGTAAGAGATTGTAAAGGAAATTAAACACACAGTCCCTGTCCCAGAAAACTTATCACCTAGTTTGGTGAAGCAGAACATTCACAGATGTACAAAATGACTTAAAAAGACATTGACAGAAACATAATAAAAAGCATAAGTGGAAGAAACCACTTCCTGAATGGAAACATACCATCCCAGCATGTAAGCCGAGTCCACGGGACAAAGAAAATCTCCCTTTCAAACTTGATGGTTTATTTTTTTTAGAGTTTACCTTGTTCTAGAAAAGGCTTGAGGAAATTTACAAGAATACATTTATGGAAATAAAATCTAGAAATAAAAGTAGATAACTAGAACCAACGTAAATAAGAACACGAAAATGCCAAGCAGAAGTCAATCTATGTGTTACAGTAATGGCTTCGAATCTAGGTCTTCTTTTTCCTGGGGGGAAGTAAAGATACCATTTGGTTTTTAGTTCCCATGATCAGATATATCAGACAGAGGAATACTGAACTCTAAAACTTGGTTGCTCAAAATGTAGTCCTTGGACTGTCAGCCTTAGCATCCAGGGTAAGGTAGTTAGATATGAAAAATCTGAAGCCAACTCCAGACCTACTGAATATGAATATGCATTGTAAGAACATGATTCACGTGCGCACTGAAGTTTCAGAAACACTGTTCTAAAAGTCATCCTTCACCCGGAATGTCATACAGGAGATCTTGAGTAATAAAACAGGCCATCTATCCACAGAGCTTTTTACAACAAATGTAGTAACTGAATATGTCCGATTTTTACAGCAATTTTCTAAATGACAAAAGGTATAATAAAACTAAACCTAAGGCAAAGAGTTCTTAGACATGACACCAGAAGCACAATTCATACAAGAAAAATTGGGTGAATTGGACTTCATCAAAATTTAAAAGTTTTACTCTGTGAAAGACCCTGTTAAGAGGATGCAGTGTAGGTGAAAATACCTGAAATGGTGTATCCAACATAAAAAAAAAAAATAGTACCTAGAATATATAAAGAATCCTTAAAACTCAATGGTAAAAAAAAAAATCCAATTAGAAAATAGGCAAGGCTGGGCATGGTGGCTCATGCCTGTAATACCAGCACTCTGGGAGGCCGAGGCAGGTGGATCACAAGGTCAGGAGATGGAGACCATCCTGGCTAACATGGTGAA
>NW_012105143.1:812375-814761 GCF_000951045.1 Mandrillus leucophaeus
CTCAGAGATATGGAAAGTTATGTTCACACAAGAACTTGTACACAAATGTTCACCATAGCTTTCTTCATAGTAGACAAAAACTAGAAACAACCTCAAATGTCCCTCACTAGATGAATGACGATATCAACTCCAGTATATTTGTATAAGAGAATACTACCCCGTCAAAAAAGGAACTATTTATATACACTACTGGGTTGGATCTCAAGGGCATCATGCTTAGGGGAAAATGCATCCAAAATTATATTCTACATGATTCCATTTATATAACCTTATCAAAAGGACAAAATTGTAGAGAACAGATGTGTGTGTTCCTTTACCAAGGGACAGAGGTAGAGGGGTAGGTGTGACTATAAACAGGTAGCATAAGTCAATCCCTTTGTAGTGATGAAATGGTTCTATACACACACACGAGCCCAGGCAAAAACCAGTGAAAACTGAGTAAGATTTTTAATCTAATTGACAATACTGTACCAATGGTAATTTCCTGGTTTTGATACTGTATTAACAGCCATAAGAGATGCCACCATTGAGGAAAGCTGGGTGAAGAAGTTATAGGACCCTAATATTTTTGTAACTTCCTGTGGACTCATAATTATTTCAAAATAAAAAGCTACCCCAGAAAGCTAAATCTAAAAGCAATTAAGCCAAAAACCAAAATAATATGATGTAATGCTACTAATGTGTTGGTAATACTGCTCTTCAGAAACAAACACACACACACCCTGAGTCTTAGCCTTCACCAATTTCTGTGGTGTAAATACTTCCTCTAACCGATGGGTGGCTAATCTAAAGCTATCCACAGGATAACCACTGGCTCACAAAATTCCTGCATATGTAAGAATTGACTCTCAGGAGCCAGTACGAACAATCCCAGCACACCACTGCCTTCTGATAGCTGGATTTGATCCTTGGATCACCTGTATCAGACTTACCTGAAGGAACTTAAAAATTCATATTCCTGGCCAGGCACGGTGGCCCACATCTGTAATCCCAGAACTTTGGGAGGCCAAGGCAGGAAGATCACAAGCCTGGTCAACATGGTGAAACCCCGTCTCTACTAAAAATACTAAAATTAACTGGGTGTGGTAGTGTGTGCCTGTAATCCCAGCTACTTAGGAGGCTGAGGCAAGAGAATTGCCTGGACCCGGGAGGCAGAGTTGCAGTGAGCCAAGATTGCACCACTGCACTCTAGCCTGGACAACAGAGCGAGACTCCATCTCAAAAAAAAAATCATATTCCGGATCTGTAAGCCAGAACTACTGAGTCAGAATCCCGAAGGTTGAACAGGGAACGGCATTTATAACAGTTTCTTCACATTATCTTTAGGTTCATTAGAAGTTGAACATTACCAATAAGGGGAATAAATGGTGCACATAGCTCTCCAATGACCTAGCTATGAGAAGCATGAAGTAGTGGGCAGACTACCAAGCCAGCTTCCCCTGTGTTCAAAGGCGTAGAAGATGACTTAGAATTTGGCACGAGATTTTGTCACCAACTAGTGAAATGAGGGAATCAAAGGCCGGTGACTTTGTGGGTTGTTGAAGCTAAGCTCCTCTGAACTCCCAAGTATGAGCACTGCTATTTTCCACAAATGGCTTCTGCCTCCAACAAGAGTTTCAATATGTTTTGTACTTAGTATTGCTAAGAAAAACCAGGGTTTGATTAAACTGTTATGGGTAAGAATTTTTTTTTTTAAGTATCTAACATTTTTTAACATTTGGTCTTATTCAGTGGTTCCCAACTTTGAGTGCACATTGGAATCACGTGAGGGACTGTAAAAAATATCAATGCCTGGTCCTCGCTCTGAAGATTCTGATTTCATTAGTGTAGGATGTAGTGAAGGCATCAGGCAGAAGGATTTAAATCTCCACAGGTGATTCTAATGTACAGCCAAACAGCCAGTGCTGAGAACCACTGTCTACTTCTCACTGAATTTGGCTCACTGTTACCTTTAGGTTATTTAAAATGATAATTTTATTCTTTTTGAACAGGTAATACTATTAAAAAATTTCATAAAAGTGATTTTTAAAATATATACCAAAAAGTCCTGCTTTCTTCCCGATCATCTACCCCATTTCTGCTCTCACACACACCTACACACTTAAACAGGTATTTTCTTTCTGAAATTCTCTGTGCAAATTCAAAGTGTAAATATATGTGCATTATATTCCTATTTGCATAAATTCCAGTAAAGCTATAAATACATATATATTTTAAATCTACAAATATAGTTCTAGATAATATACATATGTATATAATATATTCACATTTGCATAAATCAATTCCAAGGAGACAATATAAAGCTACAGGTATACATAGAAATATATAATATTTTGACAGTCGGGCGTGGTGGCTTATGCCTGTAATCCCAGCACTTTGGGAGGCC
>NW_012105143.1:815036-831961 GCF_000951045.1 Mandrillus leucophaeus
AAAGATATAATATTTTGAATATATAATTACATGTATTTCTAGCCTTATATTGTTTCCTTATAATTTTTTGTATCGAACTGGACAATGAGTTATATTTGTTCACATGCTTACCTGAATTTGGTTCACCCAAGTGTAGTTATTAATAAACACTGATGTTCACTCAGTTGTAGTTACACAAATTGCAATCACAGCGCAGGGAAAAGGATCCTAGAACTACAGCAGTAAATATCATACTGGTGTGTGTGGGGAAAGTGTGTGTGTATGTGTGTGGGTGGAGTTTGGTCACACTAGCTCTTGAGTAAACTGGTAATAATTGAGTTTCTAAACCTGGGAATTAGAGAATCAAATTTTGCACTCATTCATTCGTCTGAACTGCTCTTAGAAAATACGTACCCTACGTAAGACAGCCTGTTATCCCCCTCTTTACAATATCTCTCAGTAAAGTAGTCTGAAAAAAATGTCCTCCTGAGTCAGCATCTACTCTTCCGGGACCCTAAGCAAGAGATGTTGGAGGTCACAAGTTGGACCAGTTATTGTCCCCAAACAACTTTCATAAAGCCCACATTGAAGCCAGCCAGCATTTTCAAAATTGAGAACTTTCATACAGAAATAATAGATTTCAGGCTCCCACTTGCACCATCGAGTTCACACTCCGTGGTGACAGCTTGCTGGGTGTGGGTTTGGCTGTCCAAGCCCCTTACACAGGCTACAAGCTAGTCAGAACTCCACAATCCACCAGCCTCCCTGGCACTCAGAGGCACACCTACTCTAATACACCTATTCCTATCACCTGCCTGGCCTGCCACACCTCTGAGCTTCCTCCATTCTTTATGGGAATTGTCACTGCAGAATCCATCATTAGATCGTATTGAGTCCACACTCAATAGTGAGTATCCCACAGACAGCAAGTACCAGGCATGAGACAATGTTCCCAGCTCTGCCCCTTCTCCAGTCCTGGCTCACGTCAACATTGACCTCTCCAGCCTGTTCCTGGTTCCCTCATGTTTACAACACCCAAAGGATCAAATCCCAGTTGCAATGACAAACTTCAATTGCTAGAGCAGTTTTAAAAATTTACTTTGAAGATGCTTACACGTGCCACTCCTGGGCTGATTTAACACCAGGCCTTGGCATCTAATGGCCCTTCGTGATTAATACCAGTCATTTGTTCAAAGTTAACAGCCCCGGAGTGACAGCCATAGATAAATTAACAACATTAGAAAAACACTAAAGCCAGCATTTATGGAGTGGGTCATTGAAGAATATGATAGCTGTACAGATTGGCTCTGCCTATAATACACTATTAATGAATTTTATATGTTCAAGTCATTTTTACCCAGTACCTTTTTAATTGTTCTGAAGTTGTCCATATTTATCTTGATTAAAAAACAAGCCAACTCCTGGAGACATTAATGGGTTTTATGTGCTTAGAAGTGAATATCATAAGCAGATGGAGGAAGTGAGAGGGGCTACAGGGAGACAGGGCAGAGCATTGTATTTCCAGCCCAGCACTTTGTTACAATGAATCCAAGGTGTTGAGTAATGGGCTGCTATAAATTAGAAGACTGTTTACCTCATAATGTCTGCCAAAGAAATGTAGCCAAATTTGGGCTTTGCCTTTTCTCTACTCAGACCTGCACCTTGTTAAAACAACTGGCTGTGGAGAAGTAAACATGGCTCCACACTCTTGCCTTAAAACTCTGCTCCCGGTGTTCCAGGGCCATTTATAAGAAGCTAGCGTTTAGCTCCTCTTTGGACTTCGTTCTTAACATGAATATTTAAACTTCCCCTGTAAGGAACCACAGAGAGGAGAGGTCTCGTGTCTGAAGAGCGAATGTTGATTTATTCCATTTATTTGGCACAGTGCGATACTACCACTTAGAAAGTTTTAGCAGTGGGAGGAGCCCGACCCCATACATTTTATGGATTAGGAAATCGTGACCAGAGGGATTAAACAGAGCGAGCTAGAAAGGTAGGGTGTAAAGGCCAGATTGAGAGGCCGCACCCCCAGCAGCTCACAGGGTTCTCCTTCCTCAATGTTCCAACATCACCCCACCACATAGGAAAGAGGAAGAGGCAGCATTCATTTCACGGCATTCATTTGGGGGTTACCTGGCACGGAAAGATGAGACAATAAAGCACGCATTTTAAGATCAATTTGGGTGTTCAGCACGTTTCTTCCTGCAGTACATCTTCCTAAAGACAGCAACCAGGTAATGAAAGTCAGTGCCAGCAATGTACTGAACAAGGCTTTCTGAATGAGTTGTTTTGAGAATTACCACGTCCAGGTAACCACCCCGTTTTCTCCCATTCCCAGTGACCACCAATGGTCCAACACCAGAATTACTAAAAAAAAGAAAAAAGAGCGAGCGAGCACACTATGTCTTTTCTGGGTTTACAACAGTGCCTAGCCCGTCTTCTGTTACTGACTTGCTCTGTGAGTGTGAGCTGCATATTCTTGGCATCTGCTTCTCTATCTGCAGCCATAGAATGATGGATTTGGCTTAGAAGATCATTATGGTGACCGAGCCTTCACAGTCGGTGGACCAGCCCTGAACCATGATGGCAACTGTAATGGGAAGGAGGCCATGAAACACGAGTCACTGAGCTGCACAAGAGGAGTCTTTTTAACAGTGAACTTAACCAAGGCCACACGATGCATCCGCCATAGAAAGGGACAACCACCAAAGCTCCTGTGCACTGCACACGAAGCTCAACAGATGTCCCTGTGATGCTGGTGGACTCGGGGGGTCTCCGAACGCTGGTGAGACTTCACCTCAGCTTCTTGTCCACGTTCTCAGCACTGTCACAGAAAGAAATTCAGGAATGAATCAAAGAAAAATAAACAGCTTTTATTGCACAGTTAAAGTGTGGCTGGAACTGGTGGGTTTTTGGTCTCGCTGACTTCAAGAATGAAGCCACATACCCTTGCGATGAGTGTTACAACTCTTAAAAATGATGTGTTCATAATTTGTTCCTTCAGACGTTCAGAGGTGTCTGGAGCTTCTTCCCTCTGATGGGTTCGTGGTCTCGCTGACAATAACGAAACTGCAGACCTTTATGGTAAGTGTTACAACTCTCAAACGCAGCGCCTCTGAAGTTGTTCGGTCTTCCCGGTGGGTTCGTGGTCTCGCTGGTTTCAGGACTGAAACTGCACACCTTCGCAGTGTGACAATCCGTAACACCGGCGTGTACCTAAAAACTCTGCAGCAGCAAGATTTACTGCAAATACTGAAAGATCAAACCTTCCACGATCTGCAACACGACCTAACAGAATTGCTGTTTGCTAGCGCCAGCAGCCTGCTTTTATTCCCTTATCTGGCCCCACCCACATCCTGCTGACTGGTCCATTTTACAGAGAGCTGATTGGTCCACTTTACAGAGAGCTGATTGGACCATATTCACAGGGTGCTGATTGGTGTGTTTACAATTCCTGAACTAGACACAGAGGCTGATTGGTGCATTTACAATCCCCCAGCTAGACATAAAGGTTCTCCAAGTCCCCACTAGACTCAGGAGCCCAGGTGGCTTCACCTAATGGATCTCCCACAGAGGATACGCGGGAACTATCTGCCAGTCGTGAACCGTGCACCTGCACTCCTCAGCCTATGGGCAGTTGTTGGGACCAGGCACGGCAGAGCAGGGGATCGCACCTGTTGGGGAGGCTTGGGCCACACGGGAGCCCACCCCACAGGGGCAAAGTTCAGACATGGTGGGCTGCAGGTCCTGAGTCCTCCTGGCCCACAGGTAGGCAGCTAAGGCCTGGTGAGAACTCCAGTACACTCCCAATGGGCCGGCACTGCTGGGGGACCTGGCGCACTCTCCGCAGCTGCTGGCCCAGGTGCTAGGCCCCTCACTGCCCTGGGCCAGCAGGCCACTCTGTGTGTGGGGCCTGCAGAGCCCAAGCGCCACACGCAGCCCGGGTTCCCACCCGCACCTCTCCCTCCACACCTCCCAGGAAGCAGAGGGAGGCGGCTCAGGCCTCGGCCAGCCCAGAGAGGGGCTCCCACAGTGCCGTGGCGGGCAGAAGGACTCCTCAAGCGCCACCAGAGTGGACACCAAGGCCAAGGAGGTGCCAAGAGCAAGGGCTGCTAGCACATTGTCACCTCTCGAAAGTACACACTCAACGGTGGGAGTGTGATGTACTCCAAAGAGTGAGTCACACTCGACAGAGTTTGGGGTCTTTGACTCTTGGTTTTGAGGTCCAGCAGGACTTGTTCATTGGTCACAACCCTGCTGACCAAAACAGGACCTGGTCTGGATAAGATAAAGTGAGGAAACCAACAAGAACCAGTAGGTGGCTACAAAACTGATTCCTGGCTGCCCTTATTGCTCATTGGCATAAGGCACACACAAGTACTATGACAGTTTACAAATGCCATGGCAGCCATCTGGCAGTCACCACCCCTTTCCATGGCAACAACCCAGAAGTTACTGCCCCTATACCATAAAGTTCTAAATAACCTGTTCCTCAATTTGAATTGATCCATCCTTTAATTTGCATATAATTGAAAGTGGGTTTAGGTGAGTATAAATGCAGTTGCCCACAGTGCGTAGGTGCTAACTCCAGGTGCACTGCCTGTGAGTTAGCCCTGCTTCATGTGGAGCAGCTCTGGTTCAATAAATGATTGCTGTTTAAAATAAACTTGAATTCTTTTCTGGGGAAAGCCAAGAACCCTTATGGACTAAGCCCCAACTTTGGGGCTTGCCTGTCCTGCATCATTTTCTCTAATTAAGGTGCAAAATAATCATAAGGATTTCTGGGAAGAGATGGGAATTTCTTGGAATTGGGGTGCTACACAGTTTTACACCAAGCATGGGTATACCTGGAATGGTCATGGCGCTGGTGGGTGTGTGGTTTTGTATAATAAAGAGCATACAGTTGAGTCTGGGGTAAACTTGAGTCAAACCAGTTTCACCCCCGTCCTGTTTGTCAGGGTGTTATGGTCCTTTTCCCATCCCTTGTTCCTACAGCTGACTTCTCTGTTAGTCAGTGAAAACTGCTGCCTGGAATTCTCTATTTCCCCCGTGACCACCCAGTGTTCCTATCTCACCTATGCCTTGTGTGATGTATTCCTTATGATCAGTGTCAAGAATCAGTGGGGATTATAGAAAAGAGGTAGAGGGAAAGTAAGAGGACTCACTTCCCATTCTACTTGATTGCTGTCTACCATGGGACTTGAGGCATGTCTCACAGCTCTCAGCAAAGTGAATGGGCTGCATGACACAATTTTACCAGTGGAGGATCCTGACTATGAGTATCCAGGTTTTTGCTGTTTTGAACAAAGAATTGGACAAACAAAGCAATGAAAGATGAAGCAACCAAAGCACAGAATTAATGAAATGAAAGTACACTCCACAGAGTAGGAGCGAGCTTCAGCACGTGGCTCAAGAGCGCTGGTTACAGAATTTTCTGGGGTTTAAATACACTCTAGAGTTTCCCATTGGTTACTTGGTTACATTATAGGTAAATGAAGGCCTGAACCAGTCTGATTGGTTGCAGGAGGGGACCAATCAGAGGCCAAAGCAAAGATACAAAGTTACATCCTATGCAAACAAAGACTGGTTGTGGGAGGGGATCCATCAGAAGTACTTTCCATTTTTCATTTGCAATGCAGTAGAAGTCAGGGAAGGCGTTGGAAAGGAAGTAGCCTCTGATCCTTTTGTTACTTGGGTGTGAAGAGGTGTTTTCCTTTTGATTCAGTTCTAGGAAGTCACTGCAAATCGAATCGACTTTAGGTTGCCTGACTCCAGACTCTGTTCTCTTGCTTCATAATGGATGAGCAATCAGACACTTGCCTGCTTGGAAACAAGCACACCCAGCCCCACCCTGCCTCCCCACCCTCCCTGCCCCCCACACCCTTCCAGCAAACTCAAGACCCACAGGGCTAGGCAGCTGGCTGGTGCTAGACAACAGGCCTCAGGAGGCTGCTAAAAAGCTGCCATGCTGAGCACTTGCTTAGTATTAAACTAAGTGACCTCAGGTGGCATCTATACCCATGTTCCTACTTAACAAACTGCAGCCTAACTTAGTAGTTAAACAAACTGAAAGTGTAACTAGGAGTTTATTTTTTTGTAACAACCAGCTGAGTCTCAGCCAATCACAGCAACTGAGCTTCACCAATCACAGGCTGCACTGATCACACCCCACCCAAATAAGGCAAACCCAGCAGTAACCAATCCAGCTGTTTATGCACCTCACTTCCTTTTCTGTCGATAAATTCTGCCTGCTGGACGGAGCTCTGTGAACCTCTTCTGGTTCTGAGAGCTGCTTAGTTCACAAATTGTTCTTTGCTCAATTAAAGTTTGTTAAGTTTAATTTGTCTAAAGTTTTCCTTTTAACATTATCTGTCCTGCCTTTTCAAACACCAGGAGGCATAATAATATGTCCATACAAAACACTTTCATGACCTGCAATGGAATGCCAGTACGTTCTGCCTCTCATAAGACACTGTGGTTGTTACAGGAGAAAAGGAAGTTTGGTTGGTGAGTCTTTGGACAGAATGGGGGATGTGGTGTCCCTCTGCCCTCAGACATTCTTCTCACTGCGAGCATCCCAGAGAACTTCCAGGAAGGAAATGGAAGAGAGCAGACATGAGACTATAGCATGCAGCAAGCCTGAAGACCCCTGGGGGGAGCCCACTTTTGAGAAAACTGGACCAACCCTACTAGACAGACTTAAGCAGAGAAGCAGATGTTTCAGCACTGATGAAAAATAACAAAAAGGAGCGAAGTTGGGCACTTCCTATCACCTAGATATCAGAACTGAGACTCAACCCTGAATTTTCAAAGACTTAAGTGCAAAACCGAACACCCAGAAAGTATAAATAGAGCAGGGCTGGGGTGGGGGAGTTAAAGCAAAAGGAAAAAGTGAGGGGGGGGAGTTTTAAAAAATAAATAAATAATATGTAAATAAATAAATGGCTTTTCAGAAAATGATCAGAATGAAGAAACACGCAAGTGTAATGCTAAAGGAACCACAGATGGGAAACTCCCCAAGCCCCTGGGTGCTAGAGGCTCTATATTTAGACCAAATTACATGCTCTGAGGTTCCACCCTCATACCATCAGGAATTTCCCTCTCCGAACAGTATAAATGTCCCCTAGGGGTGATGGCATTAAAAATCCCTCTATCACCCTGCAATTAGGTATTTTGTACATGTTTCCTTGTCTGTTGTCCAAGTTCTCCCATTAGACTGTAAATTCTATGAACAAATGGATCTCTTATGCTTGTCCACGGCTCCTGAACCTATGAAGACAGTACTAGACCTCAATAAGTATTTGTGAAATGAGTAGTTGAATGAATGAATAAGTAAAAGAATGAATGAATGAATGATCACTTACAAGCTGCTGCCTGAGGCTTCTACCTCTGTAGCCCCTACATACACCCCAAGCAATGCTGCTCGTTTTGCATCAAATCTTCCTGTAGTGTAGCCAGAAGTGAACCCAGGATTCCGGGATTTTCACTAACTGGCTGGGAACGACATGGTCCCCATATTGAGGACAAGCCCTGCCCCCAGAAGCATGGTCTGTGTTGCTAAGCCTGACTTCCTGTCCTGTCTCTATAAATTGTTCACGAGGACTGTTGTTCCTGCACAGTCTGGCCTAGGACAGCACTACCCTAGATCCATCTGGTATATTTTTATAACCTAAGTATGGTAGGGATCATAATCCTGGTTTTAGCTCCGTTTTTGGGAAGACATTCTGCTGCCTACACTTAAACTGATGGAGCCAAATAATGAATGGGCAGGGGCTTACCCAGGTCTCACTGCCATCTAAGGGCTAAAGAAAAATGAAGAAGATAAAGGAAGAGGTGAGGGCTGTCTCCACCCACCAACAGCACCTGAGTCCCAGTCCCTGGCTCAACCCAAACGAATGTTTTGTTATAGTGAGGCCAGGATTTCTGGACAGAGCAAACCACAGCAACAGAAAACAGTCATTTGAGAGTAACAGTTGCTACACTTCCACTCCTTTCTGTGGAACAACAGAAAGTATGTGGACGACACTGATGGCCTTTAGACACCAGCTGCCCTGGCTGAGGGAAGTCAGGAGACATGGTCTCCATTGCTCTGTATCACATCACTGTTTTCCACATTCTTTAATGACCTAGTGATTCTTTAAAGACCTTTAATGACCCCTTTGCAGTAAAATGTCCCAATGAGAATACACATTTCCATTAGTAAAATTCAACGTGCAAGCAAAACGGTATCACTAAAACAGTGGGTTGTCCTAGTCTTGGTGTCCTCAAAATATAGATCCACTCTTCCCAGCTTAGCACTAAACAAGTTGGGTAGAACGAAGAGTAAACAAAAGTACCAAAAATATCACAGTTATTATTGATAAATGCCACACTGGAACACATTTTTTGGTTGGAGAGCTCAGTGGGTCTGCTAACTACATCCCAGAATTAAGTGGTCTTACCCACCTAGCAGTGGACCATGCAGACTTCCCTTCACTCTCCTACTTTGCAAGATGGTAAGGGCCCGTGCTGTATGCCTCAGAGAAGTCTTAGGCATAAAGAACTCTAGCTCTCTGCAGACGGAATGCTCTAATACCATTTTCAAGCTTGCAGATTATTTAAAGTCACTTCATGTCTTCAAAGGCAAAGGAACAAAAACGTCAACAGAATCCACTTGCCCTGTGAAAAATTCCGTTCCCTGCAAGGAAAAGAGGAAGCAACATTTTCCACCAGACTTGCCCTGTCTGGTAAGTCTTGGTAAGCCACCTTATTGTCTTCAACTGAGAAGACAATCAATTTTGAGAAAACTGAACCAACCCTACTGGACAGACTTCAGTGGAGAGGCAGATGCTTCAGCACTGGTAAAAATAACAAAAAGGAGCGAAACTGGGCGCTTCTTGTCGGAATCCCTCCTCTTTTCTTGTCTTGTGGGACTTGGGCAGCTCACATAACCTCTCTGGCCACTGCTTTCATCACCTGCAGCCACACAATGATGGATTTGGGCTAGATGGCAACCCAGCACTTTTCAACTCTAACAGTCTGCAACTGACATGAGATTTTCTCACCTTTGAGCCAGATAGGAATTCACTTAGCCCAGAAAGAACAGCCTGTGTGGGAAACTATGAATTTTACCTTACTGCTTTCCCTAAACAATGCCAGGGGTGCCTTAGCCCACCCAGGGCTTTGCTGTAAGTAGGACAATTGCTCAACCCATTCTGTTAACCAAGTTTTCTCATTACCTTTTTCCTGTGGAAGTTTTGAGCCCATCCTGCTACGTCTGCAGGATATGAGACAATGAGAGGATATGGAATGACATGCTTGTTTCTTCTGGCTCCCTGGCATTGCCTCTTCTGACAATGTGAGTCTGTGGTGCCCACCGAAGGTCAGGGTACCAGGCTCAGTGGGCTCAGACCTGTGTTTTCAGGAGTATTCGTTAAATGGACTTTCCTTTTACCCTATCCACTGAGTTTCCAAACAGCAAGATTTTACTTTCCTATTCAAACTAAAACTCCTACTTGTCTAGGAGTTTCAGTTTTGAGAAATAACATACAAGTAACTGGTCATTTAGTCTTGTCCCATCACTGGTCCTACATAAAATGTAATTAACAATGAATTACACTTAATACAGTGTGAAAATAAGAATGTTCTGGTCTCAGCTTCTATCTTGAATGTGTGTGTGCAAATGTGTATGTGTGTGTGTGTACCCTGGAGTTGATTTACTCCTGAGTGTAGGTGTGAATTTATAATCTGAAAATGATTTACAGTCAAAAAATGCATATTGACTTTCTCTTACAAACTCAGCCAAATATTATTTGGTACAACTATGAAGACTATCATCTGCCTCTAATTGATTTTAAGATGCAGGGATTAATCAGAACCTGGGAAGTGTGGTTGGAAAATATCATATACTTATCAAATATGGACATGGGTTTCAAAAGGTTAAGAAATAACTACATCATTGGAAACTGGATAAGCAAACATTTTCAGGAAATTGACTTTTCTTATGACATGGACAAGGTTTCACATAATATTTCAGCTGTTTGGGGAATATTTCACTACTTTCACCACTGTCCATTTCCACCCAAATTCAGGTGCTGTGGTTTTGCTTTGTAAACCTTCATTGTTCAGCTGGGTGCTAAGGACTTCTACTCTCTGTTTTAGGGGATTTAACAAATATCCTGGATGGTTGAAAAGGGGCAGTAACAGGGAAATTGGGCATGTAGGGCAATTTGGATGGGCGTGACAAAGCTGAGAAGCCCAGGCTGGCATCTGTGCTGAACAATGCACAGTAGATGTTCAGGCATCTGTTGAAGGAAGACCTCACTGCATGGCAGCAAGACTAACAGCATCTTGACTCCTCAACAGGAACATCATACTGTGCTATACTCATTGGAAGGGTGAGGAATGGTCTGTGAGAGACAGCTCACCTTCCACAGGGCTCCAAGGCACTGCCCGGAGATACTGGAGAGTATGCCCTTCCAGCCATGCTAACCCCAGCTGGGCACTCTGGACCAGCCACTCCAATTTCCATGAAGCCCAAGTCCCATATCTCTTGTCCTACCCCCTCCCCACATCGGATCCCTTTCTTCTGGCATGACAGGTGGCCTGGTTCCTTCCAGAGTATTCTTCCGGTCTATTGTTACGACTTACACTTTGCTTCTCTTGGGTTTTCCCATTTGATGCCCAATTTGAAAGTTAAGAATGAGCATTTGGTATTTCTCTTTTGCATTCCCACTATAACAACTCCAATGCCATTGGAGGTCATGTTGATATATATGATTGGTTAAAGGACAAGTCACTTACAAGTAAATGAGGGAAAGAAATGCAAAGAGATTAAAATCTTAGAGTATCTTGATATATTCAGACTCATTTGATGTTAGATGCTTCTAATACATTTTACCAATTTATCATTTAATTTGTATGTTTGCTTGTGAGTTTTTGTTATTTGTTTTTTGATAAAAATTTTCCCTCTTTATATATGTTTTTACTTAAAACAGTAGAGTGTTTAATATTTTTGGAGTCAGGGCTATGTTTAAGTTTCTTATTGTATGCTTAACAGGATTTTCCCTTTCCATTAAAAAAAATCACTATGGTAGGGAATTTTCTAATTATTTCTCTGTCACTCAGTCCCTATAAATTGTCTCTCAATTCAGAAGGTAAAAATGCTAGATTTTCACTTCCCCAGCTTCCTTTGCAGCTAAAGTGGTCATGTGACTCAGCCCTGGCCAATGAGAGAAAGCAGACTATTCCAGGGGGCTTCCAGGAAAGATTTTTCTTTAGTCATAAAAAGAGAGATCTACCAAAGAGTGGCCTCCTACTGTTCTTGTTAGCTCCCTCCTTCTTGTTTGGGAGAGTAAGTCCCATATAAACAGAATGCTTGGAGCTGTGGTAGTCCTATTGCTTCCATGAGAGGGTGTGCCTGAAGACAAAAAGTGAAAACAAATGAGAGGACAGCACAATCAAAGAATATAAGAGCCTTGGTGACATTGTTAGACCTCTGGATCAACCTGCAATCCCCTTCCTCCAGAATGCTTATGATATGATATATGCAAAGCCTTCATGTGTTAAGACACTGTGACTCAGGTATCTGATGACTTGTAGATTAAAAAAAATCTCACTGATACTCTCACTCATATTTTCTTTTGGTTTGTGTGTGTCATTTAATCCAAATTCATTTAGGATTTGTTTTGTTATCTGTTGTGAAGTTTGTTTTTTTGTAAATGCTTAATGAATTTTCCTCTGAACATTTATTTAAGGATTCATATTTTATTTAACATTTCAAAATGTCACCTTTATCATATGTTAAATTCTTATCTATAATAGAATATCATTAAGCCTCAAATTTCTCATTAATAAAAGGATAATAATAATAGTACTTATAAGGTTGAAAGATAATGCCTGTAAATTTCTAAGCCCAGGTCCTGGCACATACTAAATATAAAATGTATGATAACTATTATTATTACTCATTTTTCTTTCTATTGTTACATGATTTCTAGCTATAAACACATTAATTGGTTTTATTTTCTTTGTTTTCTGTCTTTGGCTACATATTTTCATTATATTCTGTTTTTAATTCTAATGGCAGTTAGCTTTATACTTGGAAAAATTATGTTTGACCTCTTTTTCCTTAACTGCAAAATCAAGTATAAAAATGGCATTTTAAAGCCTTTCCTATTCCAAATATGCAGTTTAACATTTTTTCAAATTCCACACTTACTTATTGCTCACTTCCTCTTCTTCCTTGCTATATTTAGTTAGCAAAGTCTGGGATTTCAGACCAACATTGTTATAATTAAATTTTGTTTTATCTTAAATATATTATTTATCTTATTTAATTTATTAAATCTTAAATATTGTTTAAATTATTAAATATTAAATATTACTTAAATTATTAAATTTAATTTTTCTTAAATATATCAAAGCCAGTCTTTGACATTTGTATTTAGTTTAGAAACCACATTAAGCAACTTATTCAAACTTGATTTCATGTTTATTTGCTATATGTTTATCACATCCACTCATTCTTTTTTTTATCAGACTGTATACCATCTTACGGCTTCTTTTTGCTTCTCTCAGGTGGTTGGAGTCTATTTTAAATAATCATCTTCAAGAAAGACACATTAGGACACGTCAGTGATAACTTGTCTTTTAGAGAATGTCTTCCTATTGCCTTTATATGAAAAAAATTACAGAAGGAAATTCTGGGATCTCCAAAGGGAAGTGAAAAGTAGAAGATAAGGTCAGAGAGATAATGCTAGAGAAGGAATGGTTGCCAATAGGTTGCCAATAAGGTAGATCTCCTTAAGCTTTTGAAAGATTTGGGCTTTTTTACTGTAAATACCCAGGAGAGCCATTGAATGGTTTTGAGCTGAGGAATGGTGTTCTAACTTTCATTTTTAAATAATTCTGGCCATTGTAATTAATGGGCAAGAGACCATTGTAATCATCAAAACAAGAGATGGAGATGTTGGTGTCAGGGTGAGAGCAGTAGAGTTTCTGAATATGCTTTGAGGGTGGAGACAACAGGATTTTCCTAATGGATTTAATGTCACATATGAGAGAGGAGATGGCTTGACCCTGAGACTTGGGTTCTGAATAACTGAAAGAATGAACCTTCCATCAACTGACATGTGGAAGGCTATGGGTAGAGTAGGTTTCAGGGAAGGGGGACACCAGGAGTTCAGTTTTAGATGTGATGAGTTTGAGACATCCATTATTAGGTTGGCACGAAAGTAATTGCAGTTTTTGTCATTACTTTTAATGGCAAAAAGCGCAATTAATTTTGCACCAATTAAATAGCTACATGGAGATGCTAAATAAGCATTTACATATATAAGCCTGGAGTTTTGAAGAAAGGGCCAGATTGGAGATACACATTTGGGATTCATCAGCATCCAGATGGTATTTCAAATCATGAGCCTAAGTAGACTCAGTAAATTTTTTTTTGCTCCCTACATTGAATTTCTATTTTCTCTTTATGCATATTTGAGTAAGAGTAGAGTTGTGTTTTGGTTTGGTTTTGGTTTTTAAGAGACTAGGTTTACAAAAGATGCAAATATTTTCTACTGGTCTTGGCCCTATTCACTGCCTACTTCAGAGTCATCTGAATCCTTTCTCCAATCCGTATCTGGAGTGCAGGCTCATATGCTCGGCTCCTGGCCCAGTACAGCAGGTACCCACCTAATACCGTTCTGATGCAGTGAGGTCAGAGCATCTCTCCTGCCGGATGCTCTGATGTCTCAAAGTGTTCAAGTGCTTAGAATCCACAATCCAGCACGCACTGCCCCAGAGCCCTTCACCCACCATGGCCAAGCCCTCCAGCCTTTCCTCCCTTTCTTTCTGTTTTTTAATTTTCTGAAAGTTATTTCTTTAAGAATTACAAAAGCAAAAACTATATGGTAAATAGACTCCTCCCCAGACTCAGAGCCTGGGGTGAGATAGGAAATATCTCCCTACCTGTATTTCAGTGGGAATATTATTCATCATGACATAGAGTCTGAATTCACCAGGAGGGAAAACCTGGTTGTTCTCCCACCGGCCCCATCTGCCTTGTTCCATGTTCCGGCTTTGGGTTGTTCATCAGGAAGAGCTTTAGTCTTACTCTGTGTTCAAAACTGCTTTAATGGGAAACTAAAAAAGATCCATAAAAAGCTACTAGTGAGATGCCATTTTAAGCCAGTTCAGTGGCAAAACACAGTGACTGAGCACATAGTTTGTGTTAATGCCGTAAATTTCTAAACTCTCACCCCCAAAGCTATCATGCCAAAGTTAACAGAGAAATTTTAAACAGTTGATAGTAAATTTCCTCCCTCAGATCTCTGAACATTTTGTAAAGTACCTCATCTTTCTCTCCAGCTACAAATAATATCCAGTTCACTCTGAGGATTTAGCTCACCGTGGGAGCAAGTTTGTATACTTTTTCCCAACAAGGTATAAATTCCATAGCTAGGAAAAAGAGTACTTTTCAGTCACTAAAGACACACCCATAAATATCCAATGTAAGCAAACTAAAATTAGAACATGCAACCAGTTATGGAGATTTGGTCTGTGCCCCATTATCCTCCTCCTCTCAACACCCCTACTTGGAAAATTAACATTTATTAGGTTCATATGTTACCCATATTTAAGATGCCTATAGCACTCACACTTCTTTATTCCCTCAGAGCCAGGAAAAGGTAGGATGCTCCTCAACCAACTATCCTTGGGCTGTGGAAACTAGGAAAAAATAAAAAGTCATATTTACACTTTATGGTCCAATATGTAGCTCACCAAGTGCAATGTTCTCTGCAAGATGCAAACTAACTCCAATAAGTAAAGGATTAATGCATAAAGAATTCATGATCAAGGTCACACTCAATCAAGGACTTGCTAGAGATGTCCGGGAATTGCGTATATGTTGCTCGTGGGTTTCTTAGAGCAGAAATCACCATCCTCAAGGATTTATAGTTGAGGTAGATAATAACAAAGCAAAAGGAAAACAAAGTCACAGCAACACAGACAATGAAGGGCAAAACTCAAAAAGCAGGTGTAAATTTTTGCTCCTTTGAGTTTCCAGAGTTTTACTTCTTTTGAAACCCTTCTTTTACTTTCATTACAACGTTTTGCCCTTACTGGAACTTGAAGGTATCCCTTGGAAGCCCATTATGGTGCCTTGCCTGCAGTAGTCCTCTATAAATGCTTGTTGAATTAAACAGAAGATCTGTAATGTGGTAGATTAGCACACATGTGTGCACACACATGTGGTTAAATTTTTTTCAATAATGTCTAAGACCAAAGAACAAGAGCAGGTTTGGAATGGAGATTAGTGAGGCAGAAATGGTAGAAGATTCCATTCTATTCCATTGGGTGTAATGTAAGGCATTATTGAAATGGCTAACTACAAGTAGAGAAAGGAAGTGGAAAATGAAGGAAGGTGACTTCAAAGGATGAAGGAGGAGGCCAAAGAACCAGAGGGGGAAAGGAAAAGATTTTTGTTGTTGTTGTTGTTGAGACGGAGTCTCGCTCTGTTGCCCAGGCTGGAGTGCAGTTGGGGGAACTCAGCTCACTCCTGCCTCAGCCTCCCGAGTAGCTGGGACTATAGGCGTCCACCACCACGCCCAGCTAATTTTTGTATTTGTAGTAGAGATGGGGTTGCACCGCGTTAGCCAGGATGGTCTCAATCTCCTGACCTCGTGATCTGCCCACCTCGGCCTCCCAAAGTGTTGGGATTACAGGCGTGAGCCACCGCGCCTGGCCAAGGAAAAGATTTAATAGGGCAAGAACAAGGAAGACATTGAAGATAAAGAGATTATAAGCAAAGAAAGAAAGTTCAGAGCTAAAGACTTTTGAGATCTTCAGAGTTCCAAGTGCTGATAAAAGTTACCTTGGGGAAGGAGCCTGCCTGCAACACGCAGGCTAGGACATGAACAACGCTCCCAGGTGGTAGACACAAGGACCCTGAAGAAAGACTGTCCAAAGAGGGCTGACCTGGAGACAGAGGTTTGTGGGGTAAAAGAGATCAAAACCCTCTGTGGCCAAAGTTTTAGAACAATCATTCAAATGTGGGTGGAGGTGGGATTATGGTAGAAGGTAGAAAAGGAAGTTAACAAAATTCACATCTATTGTTACTTTGTAACTGTAAATACTGAACCAACTTCTTCAGTAAGATCTACGACAAATGATTAGAAATCTCCACCTGCATTTTTAAATCTTTTGTTCTGTTTTGTTTTGTTTTTTTGTTTTTTTTTTGAGATGGAGTCTCGCTCTGTCACCCAGGCTGGAGTGTAGTGGTGTGATCTCAGCTCACTGCAACCTCTGCCTCCAGGGTTCCAGCGATTCTCCCACCTCAGCCTCCCGAATAGCTGGGACTACAGGCACCCGCCACCACACCCAGCTAATTTTTTGTGCTTTTAGTAGAGATGGGAGTTTCACCGTGTTAGCCAGGGTGGTCTCGATCTCCTGACCTCATGATCTGCCTGTCTTGGCCTCCCAAAGTGCTGGAATTACAGGCGTGAGCCACTGTGCCTGGCCAAAATCTTTCTTTACATTCGATAATATAGTACAAAATGGAACCTGTTTCTTGAGCCTCATGGTGGGGGGTGGGCAGTTGGGGAAGGTGCTCTTAAATCTTATCTATCCTATAAGTAAAGAAAAGTAGACCCTTGACAAACCTGGTAATTAGAATTAAGGTAAAATAACAATTCTAGAAAAGAACCACAAAGAGGGACATTTTGATAGCCCTAGTCTTACTGCAAATTGTACCTGGATGAATAACTATTTTCTACAGTACAGTATATCTTTTTCAGAGAGTAGGATGGTCAGTCCCTGGGCAGAGGTGGGGAGTAGGGAATGGAATCGGTAGAGTTTCAGTCACAGAAGATGAATAAGTTCTTAGAGATCTTATGTGCAGCATGGTGACGATAGTTAATACTACTGCATTGTATACTAGAAATATGCTGAAAGAGTAGATCTTAAGTGTTCTCACC
>NW_012105143.1:832611-838756 GCF_000951045.1 Mandrillus leucophaeus
TGAACTATAACAAGTGGAGGTATAAACAGACCGTAGCCTGCACTTGTGCCAGTCACCAAGTTTTGGCCAATCAATTGTAGCCAATTGTTATAACCATGTTCGAATATGGCAAACACTGGGCTATAACCAATCCAACTGTTTCTGTACCTCACTTCCATTTTCTGTCTGTCATTTTCCTTTTTCTGTCCATAAATCTTCTTCCACCACGTGGCTGTGCTGGAGCATACTCTGACTCTGAAGGCTGCCCTGTGTGTGAATGGTTCATTGCTCAGTTAAACGCCTTTAAATTTAATTCAGCTGATGTTTTTCTTTTATCAGATGGGGATGAGGATGGGATCCAAAGAAGAGCTTCTAAGGACTCCCTAGGAGTGCTGAGTGACCAAGCAAGATACCCCCTGAACTCAACTGTGTCCATTGATCTCTTGGAGCAGCCGGGGATCGTGGTTAAGTTCTCTCAATTTCCAAAGCTGCACAGATTTGTGTTTTGAGCTCCCCGAGTTCCTTTGAGCAAATTTCTGATCCAAACTGGGTTTGGAAGTCATGACAGAAACTGGACTGGGTTCAGGATTGGATTTGATCTGGTAATTAACTGGCTTGGATCCAGTTAGAGGCCTCTTACATCTGGGTCAGAAAGAAACCAGTAATAAATGGCAGTGTTGCAGAGGGTATAAAATTTGGCTGCTGGAAATTCACAGGAATTTTCGTGTTCTACCCCTTTGTTTCATTTTTGTTGTGCACTCAAATATTTAAAAAAAAAAAAAATCATTGGCTGAGTTAATTAAGGAAACCTGAAAGGAAAACCAATATTTTAGATAAAAATAGGATCCTTAATTTCTGAAGAACTGAGTTCCTTCTGCCTTATATATCCATAAGTATTAGGCTCCGGAAGCAGCGAAATCTTATAGAAATAGCGAAATCTTACTAAAGATAATTCATAGTGGAACATTCCAAATGAACAACGTTGCACTGAAGTGCATTTGAAAATGAAACTTCCAAATTAGCCTCATCTAGGGATGCCTATTAATATGCAGAGGCTTCTAAAAAGATTTCAATATTTTTATTTGAAGACTTTACAAAAGGCAAATAAAAAGCTTAAGTGATTAATTGATTTAAAAAAATTTCAATCTGCCTTGCAGTCTTTGCTGACAGCTATAGGTGACAGGATTAGGCATGTACAGAACCGTGGAACATACGGAACTTTCTTTCCCCAAGGGGGGAAACTTGAGAGCTGATGGGACTGCTGGAAAAGATCCCTTCGTGACTGACAAGTGGCTGCCTGAACTTTCGATTCAGTATTGCTGCAATGGGTGAGTCTTTCTCTGGCCTCCCTGAGCTCTTCACCTTCCCCACCCTGCCGCAGGCAATGCTTTTCTCTCTGTCTCTCTCTGTGAAAACCGGTTGTGGGACTGGTAAAAAAATCATCACCTCTTGCAAAGTTTAAATTAATGAGAAAAAGGATTCATAGAGCTAGTCTTAAGCTGTAGCAAATCTAGCGTACTTTGTGCTACGAATTTGTCTTTTTGTATCCTTCTGTCAGGAAGAGGGGTACCTTAGGGTAGAACATGGGCTTGGGACCCCATTAGTTCACTGTTCAAGACATCCCAGCAAGCTGGTCAATGAGAAATCTTGCTGCAGGTCCCTGAAACAACAAACAACAACTGGATGAGGTTTCCATCTTGTCTTGTTTTATGTCCTTGGGAGCTTGACCTTGTAATCAAGTGGCGGTATTTTCTCTTGCTCTCCACCATTCTCAATCCCATCCAGGGAACGGGAATTTTGGGTTCATGTCATAGCCTTTGCAAGCTCAACATTAGCTGCTCTGGACTTCTGCTGGAAAGAGCAGTGGAGGCTGCCCAGTGCTGTAGCTTAGTGGCTAAGGCTTTGCTTTTTCACAGCAGCAACTGGGGTTCAATCCTGTCTTAGGAAATAAGTACTTTCTGGTTGATATCTCTGTGACCTTTACCGTTTATTGATTCTTGGCCCTCCATGGACAACTTCCAGCTTCTCTTCTTGAATCTTCCTTTCTCTGAGCTACCTTTGAAGATTTTAGATCTTATAAAAACTGCTAACCACCTCTTTGAAAATACCTTGTACACTTCTGGTTAAGTCATAACATTAGTTAAGTCTTGTTGGTTTCAACTGTAAGGTTACATTTGGTAAAGTTTAAAAACCAGGTATGTTGGCTGTCTGGCCTCGCTAAAGTGGAGTGACCTGACTGTCTCTATTGAGCAGATTTTTATGGATATTAAAGGATAATAGAAGAGTTTTGTTTGCCTTTTGAATAAAATACAGACAAAAGAAGGGAAAGACAAGAGACAGATTGTTTGGAAAGCGAAGTCTTCCTTCTATCAATGAGTGAATGTTTTCGCCTTTTTAAATTTTTTTGAGTCATCATTTTGGCTAAATAAATGACTTACGGTGACTTGGAATTCTATTTCATAATATCAAGTACTCTAAACCTTTAACATACTTGATAAGCTTCCCCAAATCAAATTTCAGCTTCAAAATTGTCTTCTCTGACCTCTAACTTTGGGATGCTACAGAGGTCCCCTGAAACATCCACAAGAGAGGTCAACAGATTATTTGACATGTGAAGTTACATGGGAAACATTGTTAAAATAAAAAATAATGTTTAACCTTCTCCAGATCATATTTTAGTGAATGATATTAATATATGTTCCAAAATTGTATGGGATTTCTAAAATTCTAATATGTCTGAGTACATGTTATCAATCATAATTATGGTTATTATGCTAAGTTATTGTAGACCACAGAAATAACCAAATTTCCTTGTCAATTGTGTCTTTATAACTATTTAAAGTCATTTCCACAGTTCATTGCTTAATGCTGATGCAGTTTCTGAAAACTTTACAAGCAAAATCCTAGCATATGGTGTCTTTTAGGAGGTTCCTGAAAGGATGGAAAGGACCCTGAAAAGCATTCTTGAATACAGATTTCTAGTAACTTTAGAATCGTATCATTTGGACTAAGAATTCCTGGAACTTCAATGAAAAGACTGACTGGTTTATAAAACTGTTAACCCGGGTAGAATAAAAATTAACTGAATACCAAGAAAACACTTTGCCAGATTTTCGTGCTAAATCAGCCAATACTGAAATTGTTTAGATATGCAATTTGAATCAACTCCATGGTCTATGTCAAATTACCTATGAAAACCTATCAGTTATCAGTTATATGCACCTGAACTGGAGAAATCACTGGTGTTCAAGAGGACGTAAGTCCAATGTTAAGCAGGGACTCATGGAGAACCAAGATGACAGCCTTGCCCTTCTTGAGTCCTTAAAGCTTTTCTTTTTAAAAGTTCTGTGTTCCATGACTCATCATGGGAAGGATAAAATGATCCAAATTAAATATATATTGATGTAGTGACTTCTAAATTGCAAAAATAGTTTATGGCCAACGTTTGGTTTAGTCAATCCCATATTCCTGGGAAGACAGTTAAAGCTTCAAGCACATTTGGCTACCTGATGAACTGTTTAAATATTTATAGAGGGATTTCATTCCATTGTCATTTTCAATGCATGTTTTCTGCTCGTATAAAAGCTTTCCCATGCAAGAGGGATGATGTTATAACAGTAGATTATTATATATGGCACAGTATATTTTCACCAGGTAAAGAAAGCTTTTTTATGCTTCACTGACAGGACAATCAACCCCTTCACAACCTAGAACGTGAAGACTGGATCTTCTGAGAATGGCAGAGAAAGAATGCCCCTGCCATACACACTGCAACAAAATTGTAGGACGTTGAACCTTGGGTTTATAATCTCACACCCGAGAAGGTTCCTCCACACTCTTGGAACTGTACACCCATTAGAATCCTTAAGGTAAAGCGAACCAAAGAAGTTTCTCCCCAGACGGAGATAGCATTCTTGATGTGAACAACTTTTCCCAAGATCACAGATCAAGACTTCTTTACTATCATGAGACACTTATCTTTGAATAGTTTTCCCTTGCTTATGCGTCTGTGAACAATAGAAGTGAAAGGGAGGGGGGTCTTTTGTGTGCACTTACGGGTTATACTTTTTATTTGTGAGGGATTTTGCAGACAGCCTTATACATGGATAGCCTTCTATCTCGATAGATGAAAGATGAAGACCCAAGGTAGGTGAGAAATTGTAATGGTATATACATTGCCTCATAATCAGTCAGAAACAGCATTGGTCACTCCTCTTAATCCACGTCATAGGTTAAACGGAACATTGCCAGGAGGCATTCACTCCTCTAGAAGGGCATCATTTATTAGGACTTTTTTCCATGGCTTGGAGTAAAAGAGACAGTGATTAGAAATGTATCCCTCATGATAGGCTCTATAGCAGATTCTACTGTAAAGGCTATGTTTACACAACAGACTTTAAATTATCTTGGAAAGTTATGTTAAATAATAGAATTGCTCTAGATTACTTACTGGCTAAACAGAAGTATCTGTACAGTGGCTGGCACTTGTGGCCTATGGAGAAATAGATCTCATCGGGTATTATAGAGATTCAGTTGTAGAGGATTAACAAGGAGACTGCTTAGTTGAGTGAGTAAACTCTTTAGCTCCTTATTTGATCTATTTAATTTTAGGTGGTTTCATTTATAAAGACCCTGGGTAAGGAGTATACTCCAAACCCTTGGTGTTATCCTCCCAATACTCACAATAGTAGTCTCCCTGGTGCACTGCATCCTCTCAAAAGTTTTAAATGTTTGCATGCAGCCACCTCTGTCATGTCAAATGGTCTCTCTTCAGCCAGAATGACAAGAACTGAAAGAAATGTGTGGCCATGTGGGCACCATAACCTATGAATGACACGCTGAGACCAGAAACCCAAAATGATGGTAACTGAGAATGGTGCTGAGGCCCTAAGTTTTGGTCACACTGTCACCTAAGTGAGAACCTGGCCAAAAAGGAGGACATTTTAAACAAAATTATGGGAGGCCATTGTTTAGGACTGAGCGCATGCACTAGGCCCCAACAGATCACACCAAACCAATATGGCGTTGCTGGTGCTAAATGTCACATCAAACTAAGACTTTAAGAAAACATAGATCCTAGAACAGACCAGGTTTTTTTTTTTTCCTCTTGTAAACAGGACATTCCAGCATAAAGAGGTACCCTCTACACTAACTCTTACAAAAAATGAAATAAAATAAATAAACTGAAGTCCTTGTCCCCACCTTATAAACCCACTGCTCTGCTATTTCCCAGTGGGTTTCCAGACCAAATAAGTATATTTACAATAGTGATAATGACATCAATGACTAAAGTGTTGGTCAGTCTCTCAAAATTAACAAGATGACCAAAAATGGGGAATAGTTTAATCAAATTTAGCCTAAAGCTGCCCCCTTACATATTTTAATTTCAGCCTAAAGGTTTCTCTGTACCTAGTGAACTATAACCATTGGAGGTGTAAAAAGACTGTAGCCTACACTTTTGCCAATCATCGAGTTTTGGCCAATCGAATGTAGCCAACTGTTCAAACCATATTCAAATAAGGCAAACGCCAAGCTGTAACCAATCTGGCTGTTTCTGTACCTCACTTCCATTTCCTGTACATTACTTTCCATTCTCTGCCCATAAATCTCCCACCATGTGGCTGCTATGGACTCTCTGAGTATACTTTGGCTCAGAAGGCTGCCCCATTGGTGAACAGTTCATTGCTTAAATAAATTCCTTTAAATTTAATTCAGCTGAAGGTTTTCTTTTATCACTATGTATATCAAAACATCAAATTATGTTGTAATAAAGCTATTATTTAAAAATACAAAATAAAAAATACAGTAAGTACTTTTCACAGGAAATTGTAGAACAAAAAATCCCAGACTTTCTCTACAGAAGTAGCCCATCCGGCCTGTGCACTAACCTAGGGGACCTTGGCCAACCATCAATGCCACTGCCTCCCAACCTGCCTGTGAACCTCTCTCTGCAAGACAAGAATGCTACTTCTGCTTGGAGTTGAGATGCATGTTTTCCACTCTTGGCCAGGAGTGAGAATGAGAGTGTTTCTCTTTAGCAGCAGCCCTCAGGCAGAGACAGGAAGGGTTTGACTTTGTGGATTGTCCTCACAAGTGTGTTTTTTGGCCGCTAGTTTATGCTGAGAATTTTTATCCACAGATGGATGCTTCTATTGGTTTTCACTTG
>NW_012105143.1:838806-839674 GCF_000951045.1 Mandrillus leucophaeus
CGGAACATTGCCAGGAGGCATTCACTCCTCTAGAAGGGCATCATTTATTAGGACTTTTTTCCATGGCTTGGAGTAAAAGAGACAGTGATTAGAAAGGTATCCCTCATGATAGGCTCTATAGCAGATTCTACTGTAAAGGCTATGTTTATACAACAGACTTTAAATTATCTTGGAAAGTTATGTTAAATAATAGAATTGCTCTAGATTACTTACTAGCTAAACAGAAGTATCTGTACAGTGGCTGGCACTTGTGGCCTAGAGAAATAGATCTCATCGGGTATTATAGAGATTCAGTTGTAGGGGATTAACAAAGAGACTGCTTAGTTGAGTGAGTAAACTCTTTAGCTCCTTATTTGATCTATTTAATTTTAGGTGGTGTCATTTATAAAGACCCTGGGTAAGGAGCATACTCCAAACTCTTGGTGTTATCCTCCCAATACTCACAATGGTAGTCTCCCTGGTGCACTGTATCCTCTCAAAAGTTTTAAATGTTTGCATGCAGCCACCTCTATCATGTCAAATGGTCTCTCTTCAGCCAGAATGACAAGAACTGAAAGAAACGTGTGGCCATGTGGGCACCATAACCTATGAATGACACGCTGAGACCAGAAACCCAAAATGATGGTAACTGAGAATGATGCTGAGGCCCTAAGTTTTGGTCACACTGTCGCCTAAGTGAGAACCTGACCAAAAAGGAGGACATTTTAAACAAAATTATGGGAGGCCATTGTTTAGGACTGAGCACATGCACTAGGCCCCAACAGATCACACCAAACCAATATGGTGTTGCTGGTGCTAAATGTCACATCAAACTAAGACTTTAAGAAAACATAGACCCTAGAACAGACTAGGTTTTTTTTTTTTTTTT
>NW_012105143.1:840249-854114 GCF_000951045.1 Mandrillus leucophaeus
AAAATACAAAATAAAAAATACAGTAAGTACTTTTCACAGGAAATTGTAGAACAAAAAATCCCAGACTTTCTCTACAGAAGTAGCCCATCCGGCCTGTGCACTAACCTAGGGGACCTTGGCCAACCATCAATGCCACTGCCTCCCAACCTGCCTGTGAACCTCTCTCTGCAAGACAAGAATGCTACTTCTGCTTGGAGTTGAGATGCATGTTTTCCACTCTTGGCCAGGAGTGAGAATGAGAGTGTTTCTCTTTAGCAGCAGCCCTTAGGCAGAGACAGGAAGGGTTTGACTTTGTGGATTGTCCTCACAAGTGTGTTTTTTGGCCGCTAGTTTATGCTGAGAATTTTTATCCACAGATGGATGCTTCTATTGGTTTTCACTTGGGAGTATTTGTCTGAGAGCTCATTGCTGTGAAACTGGGATAGTCTGGCTCAGGAAAATTAAGCTTTCCAGCCAAGCAAGCCTCTTAGGCTGGGATTGCAGAGAGTGAATATCCTTTTTCACCTAGACTCAAGGAATTGAGTCTCAAAGATGCAGAAACAGCAATGAAAGCAGCCATAGCGGTTGGTTGGCAAGAATAAGGAACATATTTCCCCCTGATTCCAAGAAGAATGGATGGAACACAAAGAAGCTGGGGGTCCCTGCTGGGGTCTCACTCTCCCTGGGGACGTCACCTCCCTCTCTAAAAGGCTGAAGTCATCACACTTAAGTTTTCAACTTCCCTCTTCTCTCTCCATTTCAGAGTCTTTGCATAGCTTCATCACTCTTCCTTCCTTAAATCATCTTTATCTTTCCGGTCTCTGAGAAGCAAGTGGCCTGTGCCATGAGATTCCCTTTCATCAACATGATCATCTCTCTTCTCTATACATTTTTAAGACTTGTATATCCCCCAAAAAGTAAAAGCCCACCTTCAAGACTGCTACCCTGTGGGTCAAGGCCTCCTACCCTTCTCAGGCTCTCTTGTGAATGACAGCTGGTGATAATACAAAATAAATATTTGGTTTCTGTCCCCAGTTCCTGACACTCAGCTCCCCAGACCCACAGACTCTCCAGAGTGATGAATGTAATTTTGTTCCTTTGTAAGCTAATTAGATGATTGTTAGCTTGGGGTCCCTACTAGCTCCAAGACAGGGCTGGTCGCCAGGAAGGCCAAGACATTACTAGAATGTTGGAACTTTGAGTCCTGCCGCTTGACCATCGGGGAGGGAAGAGGGGCTAGAAACTGAATTAATCATCAATGGCCAATTATTTAATTATATCTACATAATAAAACTTTCATAAAACCTTAAATGGTAGGGTTTGGAGAGCTTCCAAGTTGGTGAACACATCAAGGTGCCGAGAGGATAGTGTGCACAAAGATGGCAGGGAAACTCTGCACCCCTCCCCTCATACCTTACATCTCCTTGCTTCCAATCTATTTGGTTATTCCTGAGTTGTATCCTTTATAATAGACTGCTAATAGTATGTAAAGCACTTATTTAAACTCTGTGAGCTGTTTGTCTCCCAATACTGATCAACCTTTAAGGAGAAACCAATCTTATTTGCTCTGCTATGTTGCCATCACATAACATAGAGATTTTGGAGGAAATTATAAAGGTGATTTTTATTGAATTTATCTCTCAAATCAGCGTACTGTATTTATTATCAACTCAACTCCCCCATTTAAAAAAAATCATTCACTTACCTTCTCTCCAGCCATCACCCTTTTGTTCTCTTCTTTCTATTCCAACTTCTCATAATGTTACCTACTTACTATCTCCAGTTCCTGATTTTTCAAGCCATTCTCAATGGCTTCTGTCCCCGCCACTTCCTAAAGCAGCCCTTCCTAAGGTCATCAAAAAACTGTTTGTCACTGTAAGCAATAAATTCTTTTTAATCCTCAGTTTTACTTAATTTCTCATTGGTATTTGATAATGTTAATCTAATTACTTCTTTCTTCTTTTGTCTTGAAATGCTGTTTTCACTTCCTGGATATCCTTCTGGTTTCCTGGTTCTTCTCTGGCTCCATTGCAGGATCATGCTCCTTTATTCAACCAGTATTTGTTGGATTTCTTCAAGACTGGTTCTAGGTCTTCTTTGCTTACCCTATTATCTATTGCAAAGCGCCATCAGCCATGCCTCTGGCTTCAATTATCACCTGTTAGTAAATGGCTAACACATTTACATCTCTAGCTCAGACCTGTCCTCTGAGTTCTAGTCCATTATTTCCATTTACCTGCTGGATCTACCCTCATGGACATCTCAAAATCCCCTGAGGCTCAACATAAGCAAAAGTGAACTCACTGCTGTGTCAGACATCTTGGCAGGAAGAAATTGCACCTCCTATTGAAAATAAGAAGAATTTTACAAAAAAAAAAAAAAAAAGTTAATAAAAGGTCTGTTTGCCAAGGTGGAGACGTGGTTAAAATAAACCAACAAGGAACAGTGAGCTGGTGAAATAAATACTCTGATATCACCCTCTCTGCCCCTGTGACCTCCTGACCATTGGCAAAACTAAAGCAGACACTATAAAATATGGAAGCTTGTTGAGGCATAGAGGTCAGCCTTCTAGGGCTCATATCAGGGTGGAAAGGGAATGGAACTAAAGGGACAAATGAACAATATTCAGCATGATGATTATGTTAGTCCAGTTTGCATTGCTGTAAAGGAATATCTGATGGATAATTTATAAAGAGAGGTTTATTTTGCTCATGATTCTACAGAGTATACAAGAAGCATGGCACCAACATCTGCTTCTGGTGAGGCCTCAGAAAGCTTTTACTCATGGCAGAAGACAAAGGGAAGCCAGTGTGTCACATGGCAAGAGAGGGTCACATGGTGAGAAAGGGTGCAAGAGAGAGGCCATGCTCTTCTAAAACAATCAGCTCAATCAGCTCTTGCATGAACTAATAGAGCAAAAATGCACTCATTACCATGGGGAAGGCACTAAGCTATTCATGAGGGTTCTGATCCCATGACCCAAACACCTGCTACTACCCACTTCCAACATCGGGACTTACATTTCTACATGAGATTTAGAGAGGACAAACAGCCAAACCATATCAATGATCTTCCAATCAAAACAAGTTTTCTTGCATCATTCCCTACTTGGGGAATGGTATCACCATCATCCAGTCAATCGAACCAGAAACCTAGAATTTTCTTGACATTTCTTCTTTCTTATCCTGCAGACCCATGCCATCGAATGTCCTAACAGAACTTCTCAGAATAATCTGGCTTAAACTATTTCGACACAACCTGCTTCAGATTTATGCGTACCTCTCGTTCACAGCTCACATTACAATTGTAAGTTATGTTGCATATAGGATTACTTTACTAGCATCTTGCCTTCCCTCTGACCTATAAAATTCATCTTGGCAGAGACTATGATTATTTTTGTTCACCATGATTTCTCCAGTCTCTTGCCACAGTCCCTGGCATGGAGTAGGCACTGAATAATATTTGTTATCTGAGAACATGTTAGAGCTTGTGGGGATATATAGATCACACAGTCACATTCTATCATGAGGGGAGAGCAGGAATCATACCATCAGTAGAGAAAGTTAAGCAACTTGTCCAAGAAATCAAAGTAAATTATTTTTTTTAAATGGTAGATTTACTATTAACCAAGTGTTTGATCCTAAGAGTTTTACAAATTTATCAGGAGTAACTCTCAGTGCACCAACTCAGACATACAGGAAATACCTATTTCTGTATTTTCTTTAAGTTCAATAAAATCGAACTTTGAACCCTGCTAAGTAGGCTGCAAGAAAATTCAGTTATTTCAGGATCCCTCCCTTCTCTAAGAATTGCAGCAGAATCAAGAAGGTTTGTTCAATATCTAGCGATTATAGGAAGGGCTTCTAGTCTACAGTTAGTCGTAACCCTGCTGAAATCATAATGAGTCTATAGTGATGTGTTGAGATTAGAGGGTCGCTACTGCCATACTACCTGTGGGTTAAGTGCAGGAATCTGCGTCTGGGCTGAAAGCCTCAGAACCCAGAGTCCAGTTTCCCTGTACATTCTGAAAAGAACTCCCCTTATTTACCCCTGTGTTTTGAGACTTTAGGAGGAACTCTGTGGGTATGTGCTCTTACCCCACTCTGGCTTCGGTCCTCTCCTTTTATTATAAAAACAAACTGATAATCTGTCTCTCCCTCCCACATTCCCTCTCTCCTGGTATCCCTCAAAAAGGATTTCTTAGTGGACTTTCATCAATAAGCTCAGGATTTAGTAAAGCAGAAGCTGGGAAGGGAAGTGGTTTGCAGGCAACTCCTGCTATAATTGAAATTCTTTTTCAAAGCAAAGAAACATAGAAGAGCTGTTTACTTTGGTAGAAGGGATGTGGGGGAGGAGAAAAACCAAAGGAAAACAAAACATAACTGTATTTCTCAAAAAGTATATTGCCACACTAATATCATTTCATTAAACTTCACAGCAAGCTTGTGAGCAGTTAATTAATACAGCCTCCAACTTTTAGACGAGAAAAAAAGCTGAAACAAAGAAGCTTTGAATAACTTTTCCAAGGTAACTCAACCAGTAGGTGACCAAGAAAGATTTAAGTTCCAACTCTGACTTCCCTTGAGCTTCTGTTCTGGCTTTGGGGAAATGGAGAGGAAGACAGTAACTGTACAAGGCTTGACATCTGTCATGACTTGATGGCATGAGCCAGGAAGCCTGTTAATAGATGAAAAAAAAAAAAAACAAGCTTAATCGCTTGGAATACAGAATGTAAAATGGGATTTCCCTGGCGTAGAGAAAAGGACAATAGGAAGAACTTTATTTGAGAAGTAGAAAGTAAAAATCTGAATTATCAAAAGAAGAAATTTAGAAAGGAAGATGTCGTTGGTCTTGAGGCTCTGACTTGGACTTTCCACCTGTGAGTCATTCAACTTGCTCCAAAGGCAAGACATGTTTTTTTTTTTTTAGCAATACTTTTGAGTTGAGATTTTTTTTAATGAATTCCAAATGAAAACCCTTGTCCTCTTCGTGGGACAATCTCTTGTTTTAATGCCAAAGATTTACTGTTTGATGGAGAAAATGTTGTCAAAATATGGTTCCCATTCCATAGTCATCAGAAAACACATGGGAGGGATATATACACTTCCTGGATACACACACACACACACACACACACAGACACACACACAACACAGACACACGAATAACTTTCCTAAATAATTTGAGATGACATTTGGAATTGATCTCATGCATATTAAACCCTCTGAAAAGTCCATCTCTATGAAGTGAAGATTTAAGTATTAAGCTTTGTTGCCTACAAAGGTCAAATACACCCCCTTGTGGTAAAATGGCATATTTTATTTCCAGATGATCGTAGAGCTCACAAGATGGTAGTTTGAAGAATAATGAGTACTTGAGAGGAAACAGTGAAACTTATAACGCCTTTATGCTGTAATGTCAAGATCATTTTTAAAAAATATTAATTATGTCTGTCTTATGGACTCCCATAATCGCTAATTTTCAAATGAAAAAACTGAGGTCCCAAAAGCTTGCATAACTTTTGCAAGTTATGGCCAAGGCAAGCCCCCTAAGAAGTATAACAGTGAAGTAAAACAAAGACATCCAATGTCCTCTCTGTTACAACAAACATACGGTAATAAAATGGATCCAATTGATTCTCAAAAGTTATGAGAGATAATTACAAGAGTTAAGGTTGAAAAACTAAGACTGCCTAAAGGTGAATGCAATCTTGTAACAGATGCATGTGTAACAGATTGTATCAATGGTGTAACAGTTAACTGCTGTAAGTAGGGGAAGGGGTCAGTTACGCAGGCAGGGGAGGACCTTCATATTATTTGGCTTTCCACCTAATACTTGCTGTCCATCAGTCAATCACTTGTGAAACCAATTCACCAATATGTTTTCAGTGTCTGATGTCTGCTAGGCTGTCCTAGGAACTAATGATATAGTAATCACCAAGACAGACAAGATCCCTGGCCTCACGGAGTTTACATTCAACCTGGGTATACTGGTTTTCTGTCGTTGTACAAATTATTCAAGTTTTAAAACAAAACTCATTTATAGCATGCAGTTCCCTAGGTCAAAAGATGGGCTGGGGTCTCTGCTTATGACCAAAATTAAGGTGTCTGCCAAGCACTGCTCCTACCAGGAGGCTCTGGGGGGAAGAATCTACTTTCAAGTTCATTCAGGTGGTTGACAGAATTTAGCTCCTAATGGTTATAGGAGTCAGGTCCCCAGTCGCATGCTGTCTGTCTGTCAGGGCCTTTCTCAGCTCCCTCTGGCTACTCGCATTCCTCATCCCATAGTTCCTCCATCTTCAAACCAGCAATGATCCATCCGTTCTTCTCACGCTTTGACTTCCTCTAACTTCCTCTTCTCGACCAGCTAGAGAAAATCCTCTGCTTTTAAAGGGCTCCTGTGATTCTATAAGGCCCACCCGGATCATCTCTTTTTTGCCCTATAATATAACATAATCATGGGAATGATATCTCATCATATTCCCAGCTTTCACCCACACTCAAAGGGAAAGGGAGCATATAATGGTGAAGGTCACTGACGGTCATTCTTAGAAATCTGCCTCTCAAAATGGGCAAGACAGTCATGAAAACAAAAGCATAATTTTTGGTTCTGAAGCCTTAAGAAAGGAAATAAACAGGCTGCTATAATAGAGAGAGCTGAAAATATGAGAATGAGCTAGTTGCACAGTAGGAAGAGTGTTACGGACCAAGAGAAGATCCTGAGATGAAATAAAATTTGGGATATTCTTGGAATGGAGAGAGTTCAGCAAGGGAGAGAGTGGTGCAAAGTAAGGTTGGAGAGTTGTGTCCAAACAAGTTATTGTGGAGATTTGCAGACCTTGGTAAGGAGCTGGGATTTAATTTTTAATACACTTAAAAGTCAATGAAGCATTTAAAACTCAGGAAGAGTATGATCTGATTTGTATTTTTAAAACACAGTTTTTTTTTTTGAGACAGAGTCTCGCTCTGTTGCCCAGGCTGGGGTGCAGTGGTGCGATCTTGGCTCACTGCAACCCCTGCCTCCCAGGTTCAAGGAATTCTCTGCCTCAGCCTCCCAAGTAGCTGGGATTACAGGCGTCCACCAGCATATCTGGCTAATTTTTGTATTTTTAGTAGAGATGGGGGATTTCACCATCTTGGCCAGGCTGGTATTGAACTCCTGACCTCGTGATCCACCCACCTCAGCCTCCCAAAGTGCTGGGATTACAGGTGTGAGCCACCGCACCTAGCCAAGACAATTTTAGATGCTGGGTGGGAAGGGGATTGTAAGGGAAAAGAAGTAGAATCACGGTAAGAAATTGGGGCGCATCATGGGTCCAGGACAGAGACGATGGGGCTGGGGCTATTGTGGAGGCAACAAAGCGCGTGTAAGGAGGTCTCTTCCAAAGATACATTTAAGAGCTTTGACTGACAGGACTTCCTGGTAGACTGTTCACTTCTTTGACATATGTCATCACCTAGAATTGAGATTTTACATATTTTGATAAAAACAAATGTAATGTCATTTGCAGCAAATGTTTTTATGTACCTGGGAAGAGCAAGCAATATTTTATGTACCTGGGAAGCGCAAGAGTTGACTGCAGAGGAGACCCCATCAGGATGTGTCGGAGAAAGAAGCCAGTCTCAGGCTTCCAAAGCCGGTATTGTGGAAGGCCAGTCAGCAGGAAGGTGAAACTCGCCACCCGGGGCAGCCTCCTTCAACTTGAAGGTCTCTCTTAGCCCATGGGGGACCACAGGATCTAACCTAGCAAAGGAGATTTCAGTATAAAATTTCCCTTCCTGTTGGCCTGTCCTGAAAGATTTCAAAAAGATTCACATAGATGCTTAGGGAATCTACGAACAAAATCTCAGTGTCGTGTAGACAAAGACCTACTTCTCTAAGAGTGAATGGTGTAAAAGAAGACCAATATGAGGAATCGAAGCAAATTACTTTCTTCAAAGCAGAATCAGTGTAACTAACTCGTACTGAGAAAACTTTTTGAAGAACTTTATATTCTCAAAGATATTTAAGAAAATGTTACTTCATTTAAAAAAAAACACACAGGCAATCATAAAATAGAATAGGTATTCACTCTTACCCTTCATTATGTTACATATATGTAATGTATAATATGTATAAATGCACACACATACATACACACATCAATGAGGAGGCTTCTGTCTTTTGTACAGTCTGGAATCATTCAAATAAACATAGGCATTATCCATTGTAATATATTGAACTCAGCTGTAAAACCATTTGAGCCTATTTCCTTTTTTAAAATACTAGCTCTGTAATTATCATTTTAGTCCTTTCTGTGTCTGTCCTGGTTTTTTAACTCTTCCTGGATCCTTTTCAGAAGTTAATGTTTTAATAGGAGCCCTTTTGTGCCCTCAAGATCTTAAAATATATTGCCACATTGTTGCACGTAATAGTCTCTAATATTTCTTTAAATCTCTTCCATATTTATATCTCCTTTCTTGTTACTAACATGGCATGATGTTGCTTGCTTGCTTTTTATTTCACCAGAATCAGCAGAGAAAAAACTATTTTATTAGCCCTTTGAAGTAACAACTTTTGGTTTTATTTATCTCTTCAAACCCTTCCGTCATTTTCTAGTGAATCAATTTAAGCTTATCTTCCCTACTACTCACCTCTTGCTTTCCTTTGGTTTATTTTGGATTTTTTTAAAATTTGTGAGATTATATGCTTTGTTCATTAGCTTGGTGTCTTTATTTTTATTAAAGATAATGTCGTGTACAACTATACAATTTTCTAGGTATTTTAGTCATGACCCACAGATTTTGCTAATGAAATATTTTATTTTTATTATTTTTGAGAAAACTTGTTGGCTGGGCATGGTGGCTCACACCTGTAATCCCAGCACTTTGGGAGGCCAAGGCGGGCGGATCACAAGATCAGGAGATCCAGACCATCCTGGCTAATACGGTGAAACCCCCCTCTACTAAAAATCCAAAAAAATTATCCGGGCGTGGTAGCGGGCACCTGTAGTCCCAGCTACTTGGGAGGCTGAGGCAGGAGAATGGCGTGAACCCAGGAGGCGGAGCTTGCCATGAGGAGAGATCGTGCCACTGTACTCCAGCCTGGGTGACAGAGCGAGACTCCATCTCCAAAAACAAAAAACAAAAAAAAAGAAAACTTGTTTTTTTAGATATGATCTGGTTAATGGGTTATTTGTGAGAGTGTTTTTTTAATTTATGCAAAAATCGCTTTTGGTCCATTTTGGTTTCATTGTTCATTTCTAGTTGTACTGAATTATGATAAAAGAATGTGGTCTATAAACTTTGCACTTTGGGTAAATTATTAAAGTTTTCTTTTGGTCAAGTACATCATTGAACTTTTGTAAGTGTTCCATAAGCATAAGAAAAAAATCACCTTTTCTTGTCATAGAAAGACATGTTGTCTCTATCAGTGTGTTTCTGCAAGCGTGTGTGCACTGAATAGCCGAATTTTAATTGTGTATTACTTTATAGCTTGTGTTGTTCAAACACTAGATAAACCTACTTATATTTTGCTATTTAATTTGTCCAATTTGAAAGGAGTACATTAAAATTTCCATTTGCAAATTTCCAAATTTCCATTTTGGAAATTGGAATTTCCGTTTTTCATTTTGAAATTTACAGTTTCCAAAATGCAATTATAAGAAGAAATAATTGCATATTTAAATAAATCTCTCTTTGCCTTTTTAGTAGCTCTTCAGACATTCTAATATTTAATAAATGGTGCTAGCATGATTTGCTGTCCATTCTAGACAAAAGCAAAGCCAGGCTCAGCCCATATGCAGCAATTAATTGCACATGGATTAAATATGTATATGTAAAATAAAAGCACTAGAAGTTGTTTCAGGAGAATGTAGCTCTAGGGATTTTGCAAGCAAGCCTATAGAAATCAAGAATCCATAAAGACACTTTTTGCCACATAAAATGTTTAACTATTTATATGGCAAAAAGTTGCAAAGTCGAAAAGCAAATGTCAATGGGTATAATGGCAAAGGTTTCCAGAAAAATCCCCTTGTGAGCCTGGGCCCTTCCTTTATAGCCCATATTGCAATGAGACTTTCTCTCTTTCATCACATTAAATTGTTAAGAAACAATTTGCATTGTTTCTTAAATTAGTTGAAACCTGTAAGACTTAAATATACAGCAGGCTTGTATACCAGCAGTCCCCAGCCTTCTTGGCACCAGGGACTGGTTTCGTGGAAGTTATTTTTTCCATGAACTGGGGGCCAGTGGGGGGATAGTTTGGGGATAATTCAAGCACATTACATTTATTGTGCACTTTATTTCTATTATTATTACATTGTAATATATGATAACATAATTATACAACTCATCATAAATGTAGAATCAGTGGGAGGCCTGAACTTGTTTTCCTACAACTAGATAGTCCCATCTGGGAGTGATGGGAGACAGTGACAGATCATCAGGCATTAGATTCTCATAAGAGGCACACGACCTAGATCCTTCACGTGTGTAGTTCACAATGGGGTTCGCCTCCTATGAGAATCTAATGGCACCACTGATGTGACAGGAGGCGGAGCTCAGGCAGTAATGCCCACTTGTCCACCACTCACCTCCCACCGTACAGCTTAGTACCTAACAGGCCACGGACCAGTACCAGTCCACAGCCTGGGGGTGGGGGAATCCCTGTTGTATACCTTGATTAGCAACAATCTGTATTTATGTATACATGTTGTGTTTGAAACTTAAGACAGTGGTTACCCTTTACCAGATCATTTCAAAGAACCAGTGGGTGACCTGGGCCTGGGCAGTCCTGCCTCTGAAGGCCCAGCAGTCTCTGAAGAATTCCATGCAGCTTCAAATTAGAAAAGCTAACAAAAGTCAGGGTCCTTCAGCCCATCTCAAGAGCTGAGAGGGATAACCTAACACACACCAAGTTCCTGCTGATGACTTTTGTACCAGCTGAGAACTGCGGGTGTAATTGATAAGAGGGGGAAAAATACCCATTCCTTGGAATATACAGACTCTGAGAAACACAGTCAAGGCCCTTAAAAGTTGCTTGATACAACTCTTAAAATATGCTGGATCAGATAGATTGTGGTGAAATTTTAACAAACTTTGAAAAACAGATTACATCTCTGCTATATAAATTGCGGTGGAGGAGGGTGGGGGAAATCCCATTTTAGGAAGCTAGCATGACTCTGAGACAAAAATCTAGTAAAAAGCACAAAATATGAAACTAGGTAACTTGCCTAGTTTCCAATATGGCGTCAGCATGGTGAGAAGTTGTAACACTTCACTCTGCGTAGAGTTAGGGATCCTCTCCTTTCCGCTCCGTATGACTAGGAATAAGAAAGATGGCATTGAAGCCTGCTGTTTTTTGTACTCAGACTCGTGAGTCTAGTTTCTACATATAAAAGTCACTCACAGGAAAAAATAGAATCTGTTCTTAGACATTGGAAATAGACAGTGCATCTTCAATCAAACTAACAGAACTAGTAAAACCCTGACAATTCAAATGACAGACAAATGGTGAATCTCCCAAAATCAAAAAAGGGCCTATAGATCAGAAAGGAAAGGACAAGGTAACAGAAAAATGTGCCAAGTCTATAACAAGCAAGCTACAGAATAGAAAACTACAAATGACCAATAGGTGTATTAAAAGATTCTCACCTTACTAGTGATCAAGAAAACACAAATAAAGCAACAAGATGTTCCCATTTTTCCCCCTCAAAACTGGCATAAATTAAACAAGCTATGAGATCTAGTGCTGCAGAAAATTTGAATGGACACTCTTGCACATTGTTGGTATGAGTATAAATTAGTACAACATCCTTGCAAAATGTTCTGGCAATATCCACTGAACGTTAGAATATATAGATGTTTGTCCCCACAATCTCACACTGAGAGATCTAATCTATAAAAATAAAAGCACCAGTGAGATTAGAGCTACAGTGTCATTAATTACAGCATCATTTTTTTACATACATCTTGGAAACAACCTGAGTGTCATTAATTAGGGGACTGCTTAAATCAAGCATGATTCAATTGTATTGGGGAATACTATTCAGGCATTAAAAAGAAAGAGCCAGATCTATATCTATTGGCCCACCTGATTTTCCAACAATAGTCCTTTAATAATACTAAGTAGAAAAAAATTACCAAATAGAATAAAATAGAGAAAGAAAAGACAAATATATAACAAAGGTCTAATAACCAGCATATATAAGGAATTTAAACAAATTTACAAGCAAAAAAAAATATTGAAAAGTGGACAAAGGACATGAACAGACACCTTTCAAATGAAGACATGCATGCAGCCAACAAACGTATGAAAAAAGGCTCAATATCACTGATCATTAAAGAAACACAAATCAAAACCACAATGAGACACCATCCCACATCAGTCAAAATGGCTACTATTCAAAAATAAAAACATAACAGATGCTGGTGAGGTTGTGGAGAGAAGGGAACACTTATATACTATTGGTGGGAGTGTAAATTAGCTCAAGCATTGTGGACAGCAGTATGGCAATCCCTCAAAGAGCTAAAAACAGAACTACCATTCGACCCAACAATCCCATTATTGCGTATATGCCCAGAGGAATAGAAATCGTTCTACCATAAAGACACATGCACGCGAATGTTCACTGAAGCACTATTCACAATAGCAAAGACATAAAGTCAACCTGAACACCCATCAGTGACAGACTGGATAAGGAAAATTTGGTACATACACTGTGGAATACTATGCAGCCATTAAAAAGAATGAGATCATGTCTTTTGCAGGAAGATGGATGGAGGCGGAGACAATTATCCTTAGCAAACTAACACCACATATTATAGAGAAATAAATACCACATGTTCTCACTTATAAGTGGGAGCTAAATGATGAGAATTCATGAATGCATAGAAGGGAACAACAGACACTAGGGTCTACTTGAGGGTCGAAGGTGGGAAGAGGGAGAGGAGCAGAAAAAATAACTATTGGCTATAACGCTTAGTACCTGGGTGATGAAATAGTCTGTAGAACAGACTCCCACGACACAAATTTCCCTATACAACAAACATTCACATGTACCTCTGAACCTAAAATAAAAGCTAAAAAAAATAAGGAAAGGAAGAAGAGACAAACATGTAACATTTAGAAAAACAAAGGAGATATAACAATATAGGAAGAAGAAGAAGTTTATGAGTATAGTATATGCATGTATGTGTACACATACACAAAATAGTAAGTACACATATACACTACCTGAAAACCTGATTACTAGAAAAGTTTAAACATACAGCTTCATTCTTTTCAGTGGTAGAAAACCTGAATAAACAAATATATTTGCAAGTATCTGAAAAAAGTTCTTCAGTACAACTCTTAAAATATCCTTGATCAGATAGATTGTGGTGGAATTTTAACAAACTTTGAAAAACAGATTACATCTCTACTATATAAATTGTGGTGGAGGAGGGTGGGGGAAATCCCATTTTAGGAAGCTAGCATGACTCTGAGACAAAAATCTAGTAAAAAGTACAGAATATGAAAACTAGGTAACCTGCCTGGTTTCCAATATGGCAGGATTATAAAAGCTTGTAGCACGACATTTGGTTAAGTAACATAAAATCAAAATATGCGGCTGGGCATGGTGGCTCACACCTATAATCACAGCACTTTGGGAGGCCGAGGTGGGTGGATCCCTTGAGGTCAGGAGTTCGAGACCAGCCTGGCCAACATGGTGAAACTCCGTCTCTACTAAAACTACAAAAATTATCCGGGCATGCTGGCACAAGCCTGTAATCCCAGCTACTTGGGAGGCTGAGGCAAAAGAATCGCTTGAACCCAAGAAGCAAAGGTGGCAGTGAGCCAAGACTGTGCCATTGTACTCTACCTTGGGTGAAGAAGCGAGACTCCATCTCAAAAAAAAAAAAAAA
>NW_012105143.1:856141-907349 GCF_000951045.1 Mandrillus leucophaeus
AAAAAAAAAAAAAAAAAAAAAAGATGCTCTCTGTGTTGGTGGGATTAAAAATGGGCACAGACTTTCTGCTGTGCCATGTGACCACATTTAACACTGAAACTGACACGATAATTCCACTTTGAAGAATTTATTAAGAAATAGATGACAGCAGACAATCTGTAAAAACATTGAAGAGCTACAGAAAATACATTTTCCTACTAAAATAAAATATTATGAGATGAACCCAAGAAGAGTGAAAAAACTGGAACAGAACTTGTACCAGAGAATACAGTGGAGAGGTCATTATTGAGCAACTGCTGAAAAAAAAAGAACCAGCTTCAAATGATTTTACAGCTCAGTTCACTATATCTTTAAGAAATAGATGACGTGCATATGCAAACAATTCCAGAGTGCAGAAAAGAGAGAACTCACCTCATTGAGTTTTACGGAGATGGGCAAAAGTCGGGTCCCTCCAATGGCAGTAAATCTGGATCTCTGTCTCCATCCCAAAGTGGGGGGCTCCCCTCTGTAGTGCAACGTCCCTTGCCCTACCCCAGAGCACAGAGCTTTCTCCCCTCCCAGAGTCTAGCCTTTGGAAAACGAGACTGGAAGGATCCCTTTGATCCCTGGGATCACTAAGTTTTCAAAGGAACCTCCCAGCTCTTGGAACTGAGCTAAAGGCCATGGAGCAAGAATTAAGTGCAAATTTTCTTACCTCATTATCCTGCCAAATTATATATACATAAATTTCAAAAGAATTTTTCACAAATATTTTCAGAAGTAGCCTTTAGTTTCATGCATTTTTTTATTAATTACAATTTCTTCTTTATCATTGTACATATTGTTTGAAGCTCTGAACAATAAACATGTTCTTTTATGATAAAAACAAAAGCTATTTTCATGATTTAAAAAATGGGATTTTATATTGATAGATCAACTTAGGGAAAAATTGACATCTTTACAATATTAAGTCTTCCTGTATAGGATAATGAGTAGGAGTTACACTCATCTATGTAAAGCCCTATTTAGTGTATCTCGGATACCTTTTGTAGTTTTCTTCACGTAGTTATAGATATTTAATATATTTGGTGGATTTTATTAATTATAACTTTTTCATTTTAACTTCCAACTGGTTGTTGCTGGTATACAGTAAAAGGATTGAATTCAATGCATTTCTAGAAGACTAGCTCTCTAGAGGGAACCTGACATACTAGTTTTGTAATTGGCATTGATGCCTTTAGTGTCTTGCCTTTGAATATGATGTTTGTGGTTATTTATTTATTTAGATGGAGTGTCACTCTGTCACCAGGCTGGAGTACAATGGCATGATCTTGGTTCACTGCAACCTCTGCTTCCCAGGTTCAAGCAATTCCCCTGCCTCAACCTCCCAAATAGCTGGGACTACAGGCGTGTGCCACCATGCCTGGCTAATTTTTTTGTTTATTTGTTTGTTTTTTGTATTTTAGTAGAGATGAAGTTTCACCACGTTGGCCAGGATGGTCTTGATCTCCCGACTTCGTGATCCACCCGCCTCAGCCTTCCAAAGTGCTGGGATTACAAGGGTGAGCCACCACGTCCGGCCTTGATGTTTGTGGTTTATTTCAGAAAGATGTCATTTTCTTGGTCAGGAAGTATATTGTGGTTGCTAATTATCAATTTTTTTTCTAGAAACCGTTCAAAAATATTTCAGTGTATGTGAGGAATACCTTTATGGTCTTTTTTTTTTCCAAACTGTTAATGCATTCATTACTATTAATCTATTTTTAAGACTGAACCATTTCTTGGTTTCTGAAAAAAACCAACAAACAAAAACCCTACCTCTTCAAGGTAGAGTATTCTTTTATCATGCTGATTCTATTGCCAACGTTTGTCTTAGGGTTCGGCCTTGGTATTTATTTAAAAATGACTTTTGTCTGTGGCTTTCTGTTTTTATGGGATACATTTGTCAAGCTTTCTTAGCTATGCCCTGCTAACCTCGTAGAATAAATTGCAAAGTTTTCCATATTTTCCACGCTTTTCAATGCCTAAATGGTATAAAAACTGTTTCTAAAAGAACTAATAGCTTTTGAGTCTCAGTATTGTTCCAGCATATTACAATGAATATTGTAGATTAGTTTTATAATCTAACTGAACGAGTGCTTTAAAATACAAAACACTGTTGGACTAGAATACCTAATGACAAGATGAAACGTAGTGATAAATTAAATGAACAGTGAGTTTTGGAAAGCATCTGTATGGAATAATCTCCAATAGCTATAAACACATGTACTCAAATGAGCTGGAAAGAAATATAATAAAAGGTTAACAGAGGTTACTGCTGGAAGACAGAAGAGCTGGGGATTTTTATTTCCTCTTTAGAGTTTTCCTACATTACACTCTTTCCGTCATTCACATGTGATATTTTTGCAGTTAGAAGTTAATTAATTAATGACTTGTTAACAATGCTGAGCTCTTCAAAGTAAGAGCTGAGGCTCGTGAACATCAGTGATACTTACAAACGCTTCAGTGCAACTGAAGGCCAAAGAAGACGCACATTAAATGAGGACATGGATTGTGTTTATTGTCTCAGAAACTCACATCTATGGCAGGGTGTTGAAGGTTTGTCTAGAAAGGTTCAACCATGCCTTTTCTCTCCTATCCACTGATGGTATCCAACAGGAAATTAAAAAGGGATGGGAGGCAAGGGTTGAATGTTTTACAAGCATTGCACGCAGTCCTCTGGAGAAGGGTCTCCCCAGCTCCATTGAGCGTGGTCACCAGCCAGCAAAGTGCTCCAGCACCTCTAACTAACTCATTTTGCAGAAATTTGGAAGAAAAAGTCAACAATTTTGGAAAGGTGCTGACTCATTATTTTACTACAGCTGTACTGTGATGTTGATCAAATGGTATCAGTCACTCAATGCCGAAGTGAAATAACAGATTTTTCAAAGAGGTATTGAGAGCAGATTTCCTCACCTTGTGATTTAATCTGACCCAGATACCCACCGTTGGCTTTATTTACAGTTTAGCCACTGTGTCCCTCTTGCTTCTCTTTACGCATAATGTACGGAGCTTCCCAGTCTCAACCCAGGAACTCTCCGAGACACCACTTCCATCCAAGCCGCCTGCTGCAGAGATAGCTCCTGAGATAACGCAGGAGAAAGGGACTGCCCATTCATCTCGTTTAGGTTGTTTCTTTCTGATATCCAAACATCATTAACGCAGTGAAAAATTCAGTCAAACCAGCTGCGTGGCTTCATGTTGACACAGAAGTAAACTCATTTTCCCTAGAGCAGCAGGGGGCCGTGTTTGTCCACTTACACACACACTCCAGCTGTGTCCACCTCTGGCTTCTATGTCAATGGAAAGCATTTGTTCAATTTGCTGCCCTGGTACTGAGTTATCTTAATGCCTGAAAATGCAGATGAGACTCACTGGTCTTCCCATAGCACCCCTGGCCTTGCCCTGGCTGTTTTCTCTGTGAAGAATGAATGTTCCTCCCCCTGACTCACTACTTCCTTTTTTTCTCTCTCTCTCTCTTTTTCCACTGGGAACTCTGGTAAATTCCTAAACTCGATTCAAGAGTCATTTCCTGTCCAAGGCAGTCTGGAATCTATCCCTAGGTGTTCTATCCTTTTGTTACTATTTATCTATTTGTACCAGCACATTTGTCCCCCACAATAGACCATGAGCTCTTGAAAGACTAACAGTGGCAACCACGGGCCACATTCAGTGCTTTCTATTGCACTAACCACTATGCTAAGCCCTTGATGTTTCTTACACTTATTACAATATTGATGATTGCTAATATTTTCATTCTTTATGTAACTCTGCATGCATTCAACTTAAAATATTTATATATAAATTCTTACAGTAGTCTATATTTAGATTCTATCGTTATTCCCATTATATAGATGCATACGCTGAGCTTTAAAGAAATACATTCATTTGCCCAAAGTCGCTGGCTAGTGGGTGGTAAGCAGTAGGCTTCAGAGCATAAGCACTGACTACAACTCAATGCTGGCAGTCGACTTCACAGTCTTAATCATCTTTATAGCCCCAGGACCTAGCAGTCTGCCTAAGACATAGAAGCTATCTAAGATATATTTATGGAAATCATACATGACTCATTTAACAAAACAAGACAAAGACCATGTGAATGAGGAAGCAGAAAAGCTTCAGGAAACTTCAGTTTCAATGACACATTCTGGTGACTTCCGTGACCACCCTCTTACTGGCTTCTGTAGCAGCCCGAAGAGCACTCACCACGTCCTATGCAAACCCATATTTATTTATCTGCCTGTTCATTAGTTCAACTCTCCGCCTCCCCTACTTGACCATAAAGTCCATAAGGAGCTTTGTAACCACAGCATCCCTGATGCCTGGGATGCTTTTCTCTCACTCAATAAAAGCTAAGTGAGGCTGGGCACAGTGGCTCACACCTGTAGTCCCAACACTCTGGGAGGCCAAGGTGGGTGGATCACCTGAGGTCAGGAGTTCGAGACCAGCCTGGCCAACATGGTGAAACCGCCGTCTCTTCTAAAAATGCCAAACATCAGCCAGGCGTCATGACAGGTGCCTGTAACCCCAGCTATTCAAGAGGCTGAGACAGGAGAATTGCTTGAACACGGGAGGTGGAGATTCAAGCAATTGAACCCAGCTGAGATCGCACCATTGCGCTCCAGCCTGGGTAATAAGAATGAAACTCCGTCTCAAAAACTAAGTGAATGAATGAAGGCGTGAATGAAATGCAGCTCCTGCTCACCTCTCCATACAGTATTTTTGAAATGAATAATGCCAAAAGCTCTCCCCAGTGTTCTGTGACTCAACAACATTCACTCACTAAACATGATTTGTGTGTTTTTTTTTTCCTTGCTTCTCACTACTACAGGACAATTAAACGAACGTGCGCTCTGGTTAGATGCCACAATTGAGAAATTAACTCTGACTGGTTTTCTCAGGAGTAAAACAGTAAATTCCACAAAAGAGTAAGCCTCCTGCAAGCTTTGTCCTCCTCAAGGGCCTTGAGTCCTGGAGGTCTGGTTTGATTTGACTTTTTGACTTTTGTCACTTATTTATCTTCAAGTATCCTGAAGCAATAACCTTTTACAATTTTCTTTTCCTTTCCTACCACCACGATATTGGTTCAGATCTTTGCCTCACATTAAGGTTGTGTAAATAACCTTACCATAAATCAGAGGACTTCAGATAGGAGGGGAATTTGATAGCCGATCAATATCACACCCCTTCTCCTCACCTCTTCTGAGAAAACCACGAAGCCCAGAGCTGTAAAGTGACTTAGATGATGACACCAGAGGGACAAGTAGAATCCAGGCTCCTGGCCTCCTTGGCGTGTCTCCTGTTTCCACACCCTGCCTTTCATTTCGAGGCTCAATCTCTCATCTCTTAAGGCCACTTCATAGTCTGTCTCTTTTCTATGTTAATAAGCAGAACTAAGCTTGCTCAAGAATGTAGGAAATTGCACATTTATAAGACATCAGATTGATTGTGAGCTGTGCAAAGCAAAGCAATTACATTTCCTATAAATCTGTTTCCACTCAGTCCGGACCAGGCCAAGCCAGTAGCTCACATTTTGTGGCCATTTCCACCACCCTGTGGCGGCAGCTTGGTACTGCACACATGGCATGGAACAGCCCCCAGCAAGCAGCAGGCTGTGACTGGCTTGAAGATATTTATGCAAGTGGATTTTGACCCACGTTTTTTTCTATGTCCATGAATGGAGCCATATCGGCCTAACTTGAGCATTATTGTTGCTGAGATATAAGGAGATTGCAGAGGAAGTGGAAGAGGGAAATCCCCCTAAAATTCATGACTCTTATTTCATGAGGATCATAAAAGGCCATTGAGAACCATCCTAAGAACCTGCTCATTATAAATCATGCTGTTTAGAAACTACTTTGGAATCTCTACATCCCTACCCCTGTCTCTAAGCTCCACATGTGGAATCTCCCCAGACCCCATGACCTTCATACACATTTCCCCATTTCCCAGAGCCAGATTTTTATCTTACAACCAGAATCCTGATTCTCAGTTGGATTAAAAACAGAACAAAAAGGCTTTAAAAAAAAAAAAAAAACCCATATTGGTTTATAGTCTCAGAGGTAACACAGTGATATACACAGGCCTATATGATTGTTTTTAGTGGCTCTGGTATCATTCAGAATTTCACGAAATTTAATTTATAGATATTGTAGAAAGATAGAAGATGAAAACATACCTTACATGAATGTCACCCCCTTTCAAGTTGTGAACTGATTATTACAATATATGAGTACATGTCATAGAGCATCTACGAATAGATTTAAAAGTCTCCCCCAAATCACACCAGTTCATCTACATTTACTAATATACACAATGCTCATTAGGAATGGTCTGTGGTTCATGTGAATGGGTACAAGAACTCATCAGTGAGGACGGCTTCTTCCAAAAGAATCAAGAGTGGCTGAAAAAGTAAGACCATTTGTTATTTCAAACAACAAGAGCTCCAGAAGCAGGACGTTTTCAAAGTTAGCTCAACACTGTCATTAAGAACCCAAGCTCTTTTTCTTTTTCTACCCCAGCCCCCATACTCAGCGTATTAACTTGACACTCATGGTCACTTGTAGACACAGCAAAGCCCTGCTGAAAAAAGGGACATTTGCACCTCTGTGTCTCTCTTATTAGAAGAGAATACCTTTCCCAAAATCCTCCAGCAGACTCATCCTGGGTTCCCATTGGCCAGGATTGGTCATATGCTCTGTCTTAGCTGCAAGGGAAGTTGGAAAAGTACTCCACAGGTATCCCTGTTGTAGGAGGTGGGTCCTGCCTATGAATGGGGGGGTGGGTTGTTAAATGACTGTTTGGTAGACCACTAATTACACTAGCAATAAGTGTTACCTTTATGTAGCCCAACCAAATAGTTACAGATTGTCTCTTTTCTTTTTATTCTCAAGTGATCAATATTACAATTTGAACCCTTTCCCTGTAAGTATCATCTTACTCCCTATTGCATGGAATACTTTTCTCTCTCTACACACACACACACGTATACACACATACACAGACAAAATACAAACATAAACACACATACACATACACATACACATACACACACACACACATACACACACACACACACATATACACACACACACATACACATACATACACATACATATACACCCATACACATACATACCCAGACACACACATACATATACATACATACATACACACATACATATACACATATGCACAGACATACACAGTACACACATATAGGTATACGTATACACATATACGCATATACATGCACATATACACACACACATGGCTTCACTGCATTCATTCAGCCAGCAAATATATATTATGTCTATTAGGAGCCAGACACATTGCTAGATGCTGAGGATACAACAGTAAATCAGGTAGGCATGGTTTCCACCCTCACAGAACTTATGTCCGGGAAGGAGAGATACCCAGGGCATAGGTAATGGCAGGTTGTGATGGAGCGATGAGGAGTAAGACGGATGGGGAGTGGCCTCATGTAGAGTACTAAAAGGCCAGGTGGGCAGCCAGGGGTCCCTCTGTCTCTTCCCATCACCCCTCCTTGGCCTGAGACAGGGCACGCTGTCTTCTGTTCCAATAATTCCCCCAAACAGGCAACCTCCTAGCAGCAGCCAACACCTCTTTTCCCTTGGGATCTGAGGGAACAAGCGCTCACTTGTTGTACCCAACGCCCCTTCAACCACAGATAGCATACAAGGAACACATGAGGTTGAGCTTCAAGAATGGCTGTAAGCACTGACAAGGAATGATTTTAGGAGCAAGGGTAAGAAGGCCTTTTGCCCAAAGCATACCTTCGCTTAAGCTTGCAGCCCACTGAAATTGTTCAGATCAAGCCATAGCTTTTCATTACTTAAAGAGAAATGAAAGAATTCAAGATTCTGGGGTCTGAACAAGATCCTTTTAAGATGACCTCCAGATAATCTTGCACCTGGGGGACTGGACCAGAGAAAGGCTGTAAGGATGGGAAGGAGCAGCCTGGAGCCATCAGACCAGAAGAGTTCATAGCTGGAGACAGGGAGATCTGAGACGGAGCTTTCCAAAACAGAAATGTTAAAATCTTAGCCATCGGCAGAACCAACTCCACCATCAACAGGGAAGGTTTCATAGAAAGAAGAGTGCAGTTCTAAGCCCACAGGGCTGAAGCCAAAAACGTCAGCCCGGAACCAAGGGAAGGGAACAGAGCTGAGAGTATGTGAATTTCATATTTAAACTGGATACTCATCCACAGCGAAATACCAGAAATCCAGATGCTGGGAATCACTAAGCGCATAAATTGCCGATTGTTGTCTTGGTTTCACTGAGATTTTACGTTGGGTAGGTTATTTAATTTCTCTGACTCTCAGTTTCTTCTTTAAAATGGGGCCATGGACATTCACCTAGTGAGATCCCTCAGCCCCTACTCGGTTATGCGTACACAGTGAATGAAGACGTTACGGGTATGCAGGTTGCAGGGTTGTTGGACGTTGTAGCCACTGCTTTGAGAAATACTACAGTTTTCCAGACCGCAGAAAAGCTTATCTATTTGTCTACAGCTCTGGAGCTTTTGGCTAGTGCTTCTGGGTTCAAAAATCTTTTAGCTCTGTCTCCGCTTAAGGATAACTCTCCTGGGATTCTTTGTAATTCCATGAGGTTGCTTGCCTCACACTTGTCAGCATCCTCGCTACCTCAATGAGCAGTTTCTTCTGTGAAAAAGAAATGAGGTTTTCAAATTCACCTGAACATGAAAAGGGGCAGCCCAGACCCCCAGGGAATCGCCTAATTGGCAGCTCAGCCCCTACCCCCAAGTCCCCACAGGCCTGCAGCCCATCTGCTCCTGAAGCGACTTCAGCCCCTGGACTTCTTCCCGGGCCCTAAACTACTTAAAAACACCTTAGACAGAATGTTTCTTTTAAAACAGATTTTCATCCATTTCTCCCCCACACTCCCCCATGAAAGGGCTCCCTAGTTTTGATTGTTTTTTTTTTTAATGATGAATGAATTCTATCGTGTGCGTGTGTTTTTAATGAATGAATTCTATCGTGTGTGTGTGTGTGTGTGTGTAATGCATAATGTATTAACATAGAGGGATCTCCCTAGTTTTCTCATAAATGAATTATATAATGTAGTTATATATAACTGGAAAATGCTTAATTATACAATATATGTAGTTACAATTAGCTATATGCCTCCTCACAAGAATGAGAGCTCTTTGAGGACTAGGATATGTTTTCTCCACCTCTCTGTTTCTATAGCTAAGTTTTAAAATACATGCAAATTAAATGAAGGAGCCTGTCACAAACTTGCTGTGAAAATGAATATCTATTATAAATTTTTTAAAAGGACATTCAAATAGTTTTTAAAGTAATAAAGCCATCAGTTTTCTATAACAAATCAGGAAAGAAATTATAATTTTCAAGTTATTTCTAGCAGATCACAAAGTGCAGACCCATGAAGAAAAAGATGAATAAAAGTGAACACAGAAAAGTCTTTAAATATTCCTATTATCAGAAAAATGACATTCTAAACAAAATCGAAGGCACACAACAAACTGAACAAAAACAAGAGTAATACACAGGAGAGCCAGATGGTAATTCCCTTCATTTGCAAAGCATTTATACAAATCAGTATAACAAGGTGAACAAGCAAATGGAATAATGAGCATGGGACGCAGGAGCTTACAGAAAAGAAGAAATACAGTGGCCAATAATGATCTTAAATTGATCTAACTCATTCCTAATTAGTGAGTTGAAAATACAACTACATACAATTTTCAGCATTCACTTTGGCGTTTTAAAATTTTGCTAATACCCCATGTGAATTAGATTGTGATAAAAGAAGTACTCTTACACGTATACCTGCACAAGTTCCAGAGGGAAATGCAGCTGTTTCAATCTGTGTTTAAAATGCACATTCCCTTTGGTCCAGAATCTTACTGGTAGAAATAGTCCTTATGGATATGGTTTTTTAATACCATCAAATATAAAATATACAAAAGATTCTTCTTGCAAGTATTGTTTGTAAGCAATGAAAGGCTTAATGATTTGCTTTTTTGTAGCTTATGTTGAGCTAATGAGTTTCATAAAATTAAACCAAATTGTAGGAGTGTTCTGTGGTGGAAAACTTGGTAACTGGCACAATGGTTCATCACAAAATTAACACTTTCTTACTTAAGAGATAGCTATATATTGGGAGTCCGAGGTGTGTAGATCACCTGAGGTCAGGAGTTCAAGACCAGCCTAACCAACATGGTGAAACCCCGTCTCTACTAAAAATACCAAAAAAAAAAAAAAAAAATTAGCCCGGCATGGTGGCATGTGCCTGTAGTCTCAGCTACTTAGGAGTGAGGCAGGAGAATCTCTTGAACCCAGAAGGCAGAGGTTGCAGTGAGCCAAGATTGTGCCATTGCTGGATGACAAGAGCAAGATTCCATGTAAAAAAAAAAAAAAAAAAAAAAAAAAAAAAACCAGAAGAAGAAGAAAAAGAAAAAAGAAATAGCTATATAGATGAGAAAGTGGTAATCACCATAAAAAGTGAAAACTACTAAAATTCTGAAAAATCTACCCTCACCACTGCCCTTTATGAATTACAAGCTGTTTATTTTAGCCACAGATGACTCTGCATCCTTCCACGAACACTCCAGCACTTTCATTTCATAAACTCACCCATTTGTTCTTGCTGCTCCCCTGTTCAAATACCCTTCCTCCCTCTGCCTATCATCCTCCAGTTCGTCTGCTAATTGAAATCCAACTTTGTTCTTCAAAGAACAACTCATATGCCACCTCTTTCTTGGGGATCAAGCCTTCACAGTATTTGACAGGCAGTTCTCTATGAGACTCGTTTAATTCTGCCTCAGACTACAGGTAATTGACTGGTAGTGGTTGATAGCACTGTCCATGTCTTCTGGAATTCTCTGTAGGATCCGGCACAGTTCTGCACAGAGTGGACACTCAGTAAATGAAAAATCACTGTGCTTCTCCCCGAACACAGAAAAGGAGTAAAAGAAATAAAAATGGGGAGATTGGTACAACTGGTTTGGTGGCAGAAGCAAGGATAATAATGCCTGTCAAAAACAGCAACTCGGCCCTTTTGCGGGAGTGGGGGAAGCCCTGATTTGTAGCATTTACTGATGTCCTTGGTGTAAATATTCCCCACGTCATGGCAGATTTCAGATTATCAACATGTAGACACAGAAGTCAGAGTTGGGAAGAGATGCATGCAATCGGCTCTCCTGAACCAAGTGGATCCAGTGCAGCAGTGTTCTGGTGCCAGGATTGAAAGTTACAACAGTTATTTGCATAGTGCAACACATGTTCATACCAATGAATCCTAACTTTCAATCAAATAACAAGGTAAGTTTATTGATATACATTTTACATCTTCTTATTTTGGGGAATTCAGGACACACTACCCGCAAAATATGGCACCTTGACATCTTGAATATTTTCAGATAAAGAAACGCGAGAAAACCGCACAAGTAGGAAGGTCACTGTCACCCTCACGCTGTCTTTCTCCCCTGAAGCAGGTCATAAAACCTCCAAAGGATTTTCTGACTTTCCCCAGAAGCAGGTCAAAAGACCCTCATGTGAGAGGCGCCCTCCCTATAACTAGAGGACAGGAGCGTCCTTCTCTCTGAAGACACGAAAACAGAAAGAAGAATCTACACAAGCAGGTCTTGGTAAGTTCCTGCCAGTTTATTACACTTAGCTCACTCCCCTTTGTCCACAACTTTCCACTCTTCACCAAACCTACTATAAAAAATACTCAGGTTCAACTGTTTCTTCGAGTTTTCAGTTACTTCTGAAGGCACCTGAGTGATATAAAATTTATATTAAATAATGTGTATGCTTTTCTCTTAGCAAACTCTTTTGTTATAAGGGCCTGAGCTAATGAGCTTAGCATGGTAGAAAGAAAAGATATTTTCCTCCCCTACACTATATGATTTAAACAATGTATTTTTGTGAGATCTTTCTCTTCACTCAGTGTCTAACTTCTTCCCATTTCTAGAACTGCTCTGAAACTCTTCCATTCATAATCCTGTGGCTGAGAAGAACCAAGAGACAGAAAGGCATGACAGAAACAAAACACCTAGTGTGGCCCGGTGTGGTGGCTCTCACCTGTAATCCCAGCACTTCGGGAGGCTGAGGTGGGTCAATCGGTTGAGTTCAGGAGTTCGAAACCAGCCTGGGGAACATGGCAAAACTCTGTCTCTATCAAAAATACAAAAAATTAGCCAGGTGTGGTGGCATGAGCCTGTAGTCCCAGTCATTTTGGAGGCTAAGCTGAGAGGATCAAGCCTGGGTGACAGAGTGAGACCCTATCTCCAAACAAATAAACCAAAAAAACAACTACTTGATGTTTATTAACATATAGTTCTATGCAGCTATGTACTGCACTCTACTTTTCCTTTGCTTCCTCTCCTCCTGAGTTTGAGGCAGAAGCTAAGCAAGCTGGGGAAGAAGGCAGAAGAGAGGATGTACAGAGGAGACAAATACACCTAGACTGGGCTCACAAGGCTGTAATCTATGCACCTGGAGTGGGCTCGCAAGGCTGTAATCTATACACCTAGAATGGGCATGTAAAACTGTAATCTATACACCTAGAGTGGGCTTGTAGGACTGTAATCTATACACCTAGAGTGGGCTCACAAGGCTGTAATCTGTGCACCTAGAGTGGGCTTGTAAGGTTGTAATCTATACACCTGGAGTGAGCTCACAAGATTGTAATCTATACGCCTAGAGTGGTATTGCAAAGGCTGTAATCTGTACACCTAGAGTGGGCTTGTAAGGTTGTAATCTATACACCTGGAGTCGGCTCACGAGGTTGTAATCTATACACCTGGAGTGGGCTCGCAAGGCTGTAATCTATACACCTGGAGTGGGCTCGCAAGGCTGTAAATCTATACACCTGGAGTGGGCTCGCAGGCTGTAAATCTATACACCTGGAGTGGGCTCGCAAGGCTGTAATCTATATACCTAGAGTGGGCTTGTAAAACTGTAATCTATATACCTAGAGTGGGCTTGTAAGGTTGTAATCTATACACCTAGAGTGGGCTCACAGGGTTGTAATCTATACACCTAGAGTGGGCTTGTAAGGTTGTAATCTATACACCTGGAGTGAGCTCGCAAGATTGTAATCTATACACCTAGAGTGGTATTGCAAGACTGTAATCTATACACCTAGAGTGGGCTTGTAAAGTTGTAATCTATACACCTAGAGTAGGCTTATAAGGCTGTAATCTATACACCTAGAGTGGGCTTATAAGGCTGTAATCTCTCTCTGTCATTTCCTTGCTGACGCTGAACTGTGTGTTTCATGTGACTAGAGATGAGACAGGAAAGGGAATGCATCGGAGCCCTTTTTTAAAACTACAAACTGTTTCTCACTACCCTCTGGGTAAGTATAATATTCTTAATTCCACTCATGCTACCTACAATGGCCGTTCTCTTACAGACATCATGTTTTTAGCACATGATTCCTAGCAAAATCCTCAAGGAGCATAATAGCAGGATGCCTAGTTCATTCAGTTTGAGCATTATGAACTCAGAATCAATATTTGAATTTTTAGAGCTTGCTGTTTTCAGAGTCCTGTGTTCCAGGCATCTGGTAAGAATGACTGCATAATTCTCCTAACTTCTATAATAATTTTCCTCGAGTATGATCTCCGTATACAGACTTAATGCTTATGACAGGTCCACATTATTTGAGTAAACCGATTGAAAACCAAGAGCTGATTGAGAACATCCCTTAATCTAGCAGCTGCATTATCAATTTGTGAGCATATCCACATTTTGGTCTTTGAGGGAGAAAATACAGTAAAAAAAAAAAAAAAAAAATGAGGTCAAGCTGGGATTTTCAAGCTCAGTGATCGGCTCTAAATGAAGGCATATGAATCTTTGCCTTTCAGTTGTGTGGAAAATCTGCCAGGGGCTAAACTTTGTTGTTAGATTGGCCTAAGCAAGCAAGACAAGCTAGCTGGGATGGGAAGGAGAGGGAAGGAAGAAAGAGAAGAAAAACGTGGCTTCCTGTGGTTTTATGAGGGTCACATCAGCCTTAGGAAGTAGGGATATTGCTATTGCGAGCAACTAAACATATGCAAATGAAATGCAACTTTTCAGAGGGAATTTGTTAAGTTACTTCATTAGCACTGAAGCCAAGGGCAGTCCAGAGCTAATGCAAAGTAGATCTGACGGTTTCCCTTTGTTTGCATTGAGGTCTTCAGGGCAGTGGGAGTAAAGGGGTGAAAAGGCGGACAGCCACGTCCTTGAAAGGGAGCAGAACCTGTAAGCTCTCCCAAGCCCTTTTGGCTTGAATGCTGGCTTTTGTCTCCCGAGGGCCATTGCTCTGCTCCCCGAGAGTCCAAGTAATGAAGCACTTGATTAAGACCTCATTAAAAGTTCATTGACATTCATCATGACTGGAGCCATCACTGCAGCCCAGAGAGATGGAGCGAGGATGGGGCCAGCCTAGAAGCATAAAACCTGGGTTTAAATTCTCTTTCTGCCACTTCACAACTTGGTTTTCTTCCTGGTACATTTTTAATCTCTTGGTAATGCCACTTTTCTCATTTCTAAATAAGTCCAATTCTGTGCCACTGTGAGAACACGCTTTGAAAGCCTTAGTATTTTGTGTGTCTCTATTCTTGTTTTCCATCCCTTTGCTGTCTTCATCTGGTTGTTTCAGGCTCTTTAGGATCTGCCGAGGACGTGTATTTCTTGTATCACAGCACTGTGAAGCACCCTGAGACTGCACAGCCCTCTGAGAAATATAGACAGGTTACAACGGAAAACAAGAAGCTCTAGCGGGTAGCAGATGTCCACGCAACCCACCCAAACCCCACAAAGGAAGCAGTGCAAGAAGAGGAGAATATGTCTAGACTGTTGATCAGACCCTGCCCGGCCGACATTCATAGGCATACAGATAGCCAGGTGTGCCCCTTTGCACAAACTCGAGCTCCTTCCATGAGATCCAGGAACCAAGCACAGCAGCAAATCCTAAACTCTTCCACAGAACACTCATTCTTCCAGACTGTTGGCATTCTACCATTGAGGGAGGGTGGAGCTGAAAATTCTGGGCAGCTTTCCTCCAACAAGCCCAAGAATCTGAAAGGCCACCCTCACACCCACGTACTACTCACCAGAGACAGCCAGAGCCACTGAACAGCCACGAGTTTTGTTTTTGTTTGGTTTTTGGATTCAGACCTTCTGTTTGAGGCTTGGAGTTTCCAAGACGGAGCAGGGACTCCTCTGAGGGGCCTACAGGGTCCCCTAAGCATGATGATAAAGGAAATTCTTGAGTTCCCTCAAAAGAAATTGTAGGTAACTAACTAGCCCTAAGAAGTAAATGAACAACTTGATAAGCAAGAAGGTGACAGTGGCCTAAAACAATAGCCAAGTAAGTGAAAGCCATGAATTAGGGTATGTTTGATTCCCTACAGAAACTAAAGATAACATCTAAACATATACCCGTGAATTGTTTTCCAGAAGCCCTTAACCCTACCAAAGGTTCCCCTGTCACGTGGACCCGAGAGAAAGAACTGAGGACTGAACTCTGATGACCATTCTTTGTTCTAAATTCCTTCCTCAAGGGCCTGGAGCAGGTCACATTCCCAGGCCAGACCTTAACATTCCTCCCTGCTAATCCCAAGTTTTTAGACAAAGCTTCACTTCCTCAACCAGTCACAAATCAGAGTCTTCCTCCTGCCGCAGAGAACCTTGGTGTGAATGTTCTGCTTCACTGTGCCAGGCGAGTGGACCCCAGTTCAGTTCAGTAACAGAACTGAACATCCGCAAGTTTTGTTCTGTTTTGGTTTGGCTTTGGGGCTTTCACCTTCTCCTTGAGGCTTGTACTTTCCAAGGCCATACCCTAGGAAGCCAGAAAATGATTCCATCTGCTCCAGACCCTCCTGCAGATTCTCTGAAGATTCTGTAAGAATTTCCATTCTCCTAACATCACCTCCAACCTCAAGTAGCCTCTCATTCTTCCTTTTTTACCTAGAGTTGATATCTTCCCTTGTTCTGGACAAGGGAAAGAATCTTTTCCTCCCAATATTATTGACATATAACTGACAAATAGAAATTGTATATATTTATGGTGTGGTACATGATGAAATACATAAACATTGTAAAATGACTACCACAATCAAGGTAATTTACACAACCATAGCCTCACATAGTTACTCTGTGTATGTGCATGTGTGTTAAAAACACTTAAGATAGGCCAAGCACGGTGGTTCATGCCTATAATCCCAGCATTTTGGGAGGCTGAGGCAGGTGGATCACGAGGTCAGGAAATTGAGACCATCCTGGCTAACACGGTGAAACCCTTTCTCTACTAAAAATACAAAAAAATTAGCCAGGTGTGGTGGGCACCTGCAGTCCCAGCTACTCGGGAGGCTGAGGCAGGAGAATGTCGTGAACCCGGGAGGCGGAGCTTGCAGTGAGCCGAGATCATGCAATTGCACTACAGCCTGGGTGACAGAGTGAGACTCCGCCTAAAAAAAAAACAAAAAACTTAAGATAACTCTCTTTGTAAATTTGAAGTCTATAATACTTGAAATTCTTGGCTATTGTTGTCATGCTGTTAGTCAGATTTCCAGAACATATTTATCTTATAACAGAAATTTTATATCCTTCTTACTTCATCAAAGATTCTTCTTTCATCCCAAATTCTTCCTGTGCTCTGGTAGATGGTATAAACTTCATATCTGATTCCTCCACTTAAAGCCAAGTTTCTGAACTATCCAAGCTTTTTTATCTCTTGCAGAAGAGCCATGCCTTTTAATATTTTGGTTATAGATTTATAAAGCTCTGCTTCAGAGCTCAAAAATCAATGAAGCAAGTCTTTGTTCTCACTGATTTTTCTCTAGCCGGGGCAATATTTCTAGAGCCTCCCAATGGCTACGTGGCTGTTTAGGGGTGACGATAGTGGCAGTAGCTGGTGACCAAGATTTTTGGCTTGGCCAAACTTTAGTCAGGCTCCTAAACCTTTTTCTAGGGCCATCTGTGTACTTCCACATAAAATTCAGTCATGGCAAAGAACTCTGCTAAGTCAGTTTAACAAGAAGCGCTCATCCTCAATACCTGATCACCCTTAATATCTTATCAGATTCCTCCTCCTCCACTAACACCCAGGTGATATCTGGTCACCTTGGTCTGTGTCGAGCAAAAATGCTCTTACGTCAGTTTATCCAGAATCCCTCTTCCCCGTGATGTTCCTCTTAGTAACTTTCCACCCACTGACTCTGCTCCCTGGTTATAAATCCCCCTTGCCCATGCTGTATTTGGAGTTGAGCCCACTCTCTCTCTGCCACTGCAAAATTCCACTGTAGTGGTCCGTATTTCTATTGCAATGTTCCTGAATGAAGCCTTCCTTGCTGTGCTTTAACAGGTATTGTTGGGTAATTTGTTTTTCTTATATATTGGAGAAAGAGGGATTAGAGGTAAGCGGAATTGGTATCTATTGGTTAAAGCCAAGAAATTAACACTGTTCATTCTTCTCCTCCCAAATTCAAAATGAAAAAAAAGAAAAAGACATAAGTGCCAAATCAATATTAGCTTGATTATTGATAAAAGGGGGATTGAATGACACAGCCTAGATGTACAGCCACACGGACTCGCTAATTCTGTGCCCTGGGAATCAAGCATTTTCTCCTCTGGTCACAGGTCCAGCCTGAAGCCTATGGGCCTTCCCAGGTGCAATACTCCATGGAGAAGCAAAGGAAACTTACACCCTGAGGAGCGGCCGGTTCCAAAAGAGATCCAGCAGGCCTAGCATCCTCTTTGACACTTACCAATTAAGCATGTCACCAGGGAGCAGAGAGTGAGGAGGACAGGAAAGAGTGGGAATGTTACTTAAAACATGAAGAACGTAAAACAAGGGTCCTAAGAAAAACCAAACAGAGATTGTTAGCAGAGGTTGGGAAGGGTAGCAGGGAGCAGAGGATAAAGTGGGGATGGTTAATGGATACAACAACACAGACGCAATGAATAAAATCTAGTATTTGGTAGCACAACAGGATTACTATAGTTATCAATGATTTATTGTATATTTTAAAATAAAGAGTGGAATTGGAATGATCCTAACCCAAGATAAAGGCTTGAGGTGATGGATACCCCAATTTCCTTGATGTGATCGTTACTTATTGTATGCCTGTATCATACGTACCCCATAAATACACATAACTATTATGTACCTGTAATAATTAGTTTTTAAAAGAAAATTAAATGGAATTGGAAACACATCCCATTTAATACAAAATCATTACTTACTAATAGTATTATAAGAAAATTCCGAATTCTGTTTGCTAATATTTTGTTTCAATAATTTTGGATCTATATTCACAGCTTTGATTGCCCTCCATGTGTGTACTTTGTGGTATTCTTTTCCAGTTTTATTCCGGTATTGTGGTTTCATGGAGTGCCGTATGACTTTGGTTTACTCCTGCAGAGCTCCATCCCCTACCTTTCTTAATCCCCTTTCTGCCCTAGGAGGCTGACTGCCATGAACTACATTGAAACTAGTGTCCCAAAGAGTTAAAGACACAAAAGACGAACAGAAATTCTTCAGTTGCAGGACAGCAGATAAGAAAAAACAAAAACAAAAACAAAAACAAAACTTGCCGAAATGCTGAAACTTCCTTGCTTATGAGATAACAAAACTGGCTGAAATTGACTGGAACCAATATGGCTGACTGGATTCTGTGCAGAACAAGCTTGCTGACCCCACAACCTAAATTTCCACTGCATGTTTCATATTAATGCCCCCTGAATTTGCACATGTGATCCATGAGGAGGCATGAAGGGATAACAGTGTGTACCTGAGGACATTCCAGACCTCCCCTTTCCTTCCACCAATCACCTGCTAATCCCAGAATCCACCCATTAAGCCTTGGCTAATAAAAGTACTGCCATAAAGCCAGCATAGGGAGACAGATTTGAGCTGGCCTGCTGTCTCCTTGTTGGTCTTCCTGCAATAAAAAGCTTTTCTTGTCTCCAAACCCCAGTGTCATAGTGCTGGCTTCTAGTGCACAAGGCAGTGAGCTCTTTTGCTTGGTAATCTCGTCAGTGATTCCATTGACCTGTTGCTTCTGGTTGAGTTTGACCAATGAGAAACTCGGGAAGAAAATTTCAGGTGGAAGGAGAATGAAACTGGAGCATTTATTCTCCCAGCCCCTTCTCTCCAAGGTCAACAAAAGCTGTCTGAGTCCCAGGAGCAAATATCACAGCTGCTGTCAGGCCTTCCTTCCAGGTTCTGAAGGAAACTTTCCCCTACTCCTTCAAGCCTTGGGTTGGTAATACGACTGCACTATCCAGCTGGCATTTCCACACCCTTCCCATACCTTTATTGCCTAACGTGAGCGTGACATCTGTTGCCTGCTGGGAAGCTGACTGACACACGTGGTTAAGCTGACTTAACAAAATGAGCTGGAAAGCTTGCTATTTTTATCTATGCTCTGGAGCACATTAAATATTGCAAGAATTTTCTATTCCTTGAAGGTCAAAGAACTGATCTCTAATGCTCTCTTAGCCTAGTATTTTAGGAATAAGATGGTTCTTTGACAAATGTTTAAAATTTTTCTCACGGTTTTTTTTTTTTTTTTTTTTTTTTAGGTTTCTTCTTCCTCAGTCAAGTTTAGTAACTAATAGTTCCTTTAAAAATCACCCATTTCCTTAAAAGCTTTTTATTTTTTTAGCATGGAACTATTTGCAGAATTCTCTTTTACTGTTTTCATCCATTCAGAAGAACTATCCGAATAATAAAACTTTCGTAACACCCAACAACTTTGTGAGTAAATAAAAATGAAAACTGGTTTTGTTCTTATGCAATTGATCCATGAGGCATAATATTTTTTTGTTATACTTGGCCACCCAGAAACTAGGTGCTACTTTCTTAAATCTGGGGACAACTGCATTGTTTTAGTCTCACTCCCCTAGGTAAAAGTCAGAAATTTACTCTCCCAGATTCCCACATGGGTAGGGCATAGATACGTGACTTAAGCATCACCAATAAAATTTATTTCCAAGAGACTTTGAGACTTCATGATGCAAAGTCACAGGCACCAATTGAGAGCAATTTCTGGTGCAGGTAGTGAACACAACATCTAACTTTCAGAGGCTACATTGGTTTTAAAGGTTGTATCCAATGCCCAGATTTAAGTATCACGTTGAGGTCTCTATGCTTAGTTGTGGTAGTAACCCCGTCTCCATGGAAACTCTCAGATGGCTTAAACTGGTCGTTGTAACTGTCTCCATAGCCTTATTTTCTTGCCCTCTTGGAGAATGGGTGGGGTACCTGATTGTTACGGGCTAACTGTGTACCTCCCAAAATTCACATTGAAGCCCTAACCCCCAGTATCTCAGAATGTGATTGTATTTGGTGACAAGGCCTTTAAAGAAGCTATTAAGGTAAAATGAGACTGTTAGGGTAGGGACCTACTCCAACCTGACTGTTGTCCTTGTAAAAAGAGAAAGAAACACCAGGGATGCCCACACAGAGAAAAGGCGATGTGAGAATAAAGCAAGAAGGTAACCTTCTGCAAGCCAAGAAGAGATGCCAGAGAAAACACTGAATCTGCTGACACCTTGATCCTGTACTTCTGACCTCCGTCATTGTGAGAAAATAAATGTCGTGTTTGAGTCACTCATTCTGTGCTATTTTATTATGGCAGCTCTAGCAAGCTCATACATTGATATTGTTCAATATATTTATACCCTGCTTGAATTTGCTAAAATGAGCTTTGTTGTTTGAAACTGAAAACACTGATTCTGCACATGATGTAATTGTAGGAATGGTTTCCATTTCTGATATGGCTGAGTTAGTTCCCATTGGACTAGCCCTCCTGCAAATGACAACTAAAAACTCTGAACAAATTTTTAAAATTTGAGATTTAAAACTTTTTTTTTTAATTCGTCCAACTGCTTAAAGGCATTGGAGAGAAACCAAAAGTAGACATGTACCAGAAGGGCCCTGACACTTGATAAATGGGAACGGCACTGGGTGTTTCACATTTTCACAACTTTTAGGCTGAGGGCAGGCCCTAATCTTTACCATATGGGGTTGGCTGAAGCTTTAATGAAAAACTTGCCGATTTTTCTGGTACAAAGAACTATTAGAAAGAGTTTGAGGTGACCACAAGCCCTGGACAGTGAGGAGGGAGACTTAGAAAGGACAGAGCCATAGAGGGAGTCCCAAATCCTGTATATATACTTAGATCAAATTTCTGGCTAATCCCCTCCCTATACATGTGTGGGACAGACCCCAAGCAGCTTAGAGAAGAGTAAAATAACTGAACTGAAATTCAAGCTGCTGCCCAAGAAACATAATTTTCAGTTTTAGTCTAATCAAATCAATTGCCCACTAAAACAAACAAAAATCAATCCTCTTAAGAAGCATATAAAGGAGTCCGAGTACAGAGTCTCCAGAATACATTTATAATGTCCAGGCTACATTTCAAAATTACATGACAAATTCGTAAAAATGAAAATGTGACCCATTCTCAAGCAATAAAATAATGGAGAGTTTGAATTAAGATATTAAACCATCATTATAATTATGCTATAGGAAATAAAAATATACTCACGATGAACGAAGCAATCATCATTTCAGTAAAAAAGAAATTACAATAATAAAAGGTCAACATGAAGGTTCTAGAATTTAAAAAATATAATATTAGAAATAATTATATAAATACATATACAAGAATTCAGACACATACATGGGAGTCTGAAATAAGAAAGGAAAAAAAGCAGCAGCTCCCACAGGAGAATGTTTTCTTTCATCCAGATTAAAAGCCCTGATTGGCTGGGCACGGTGGTTCATGCCTGTAATCCCAGCACTTTGGAAGGCTGAGGCAGGCAGATCACAAGGTCAGGAGTTCGAGACCAGCCTGGCCAAGATGGTGAAACCCCTCTCTACTAAAAATACAAAAATTAGCCAGGTGTGGTGGCATGTGCCTGTAGTCCCAGCTACTTGGGAGACTGAAGCAGAAGAATCACTTGAACCCAGGAGGTGGAGGTTGCAGTGAGCCGAGATCACGCCACTGCATTCCAGCCTGGGCAGCAGAGCAAGACTCCATAAAAAAAAAAAAAAAAAAAAAGTCCTGATTATCCAGAACCTAGGGAAAAGCACCTTGGCCATGGTCCTTCAAAGACTGCCAGATACTTAATGAGAAGGTCAACAAAAGAGGCAGAGAAGTGGTACTGAATCTACTAGAAACAATTGTTGCCACAGTTGCCTTATTTTGCCAAGATAGAACTTTTTGAAGGTGATCTTCTACCATCACTATCACTTTGTTTAAAAAGAGAAACTTATAAGTAACAAGCATATAATTTCAGAATATATGACAGCCTCCCAAAAAGGACAGACAACAACTTTGCATTGACATCTAAAAAGGGAGGAAGGAGGAAGAGGAAGATCTATCTGAAAATTACTAACACAACTCAAAATGTTATTTAATGGTACTGTACCATACACAATTGTTTTCCTGATACAAATTTTTCCATTTAGAGTCAATATTTCACATTGCAATGTATTTTGATACTTCATTTTTGTTTTAATCCAGTTAAAATGTGAAAATCCAATTTCACATTAAGAAAAAAACAAAATTGCTAGTATCATTTTACTTAATTTAGAATATTCTGAGTTAACAGAGATATCTCAGGAAGAAAAACGTAACTTCTTTTTGAATCTTTTTACCTATGGGCTGGGAAGAAATCAGATGACTGCAGGAATGGTTCTGATGGTAAAGGCCGCAGAAATGGGGCTAACGATATGTCCCAGTTAGTGGCATCACACTTATGACCCAGTGTAGCCCAGGGCCCTGGACGCTAATGTGAAGCCAAAGGAGTTTATTGCGTGGGTGAAAATTTTGCTATGGATCAGCTATGGGAAATTAGCTAGTACCCATTGATCTAGTGCCCTGAGGAAATATGACAACTAGGATCTCACTTGGTCAGTGGGGTATCTGAAATCCAAGCCTGCATTTCAGAATTCAGTCTGGCCATCAGGGTTGGCTGATACTGATGAATTAGAGTCCAGCCACTTCTGGTCCAAGAGTGCTTCAAAGTTTCCTCTATGTCATTCATAGAATTATTTAATATTCCATCCAAGCCCGAGACAGCTCCTAGTTTTCCATTATCAGCCAGGCCCGCTTATCTGCTCAAGAAGCCTACATATAAAATTTGTATTGTACCAAGCCTTCTGAATTGGATAATTCCTTACTTTGGAAAAAATATATAGATAAACTTTCCTAGATCAGTTCATCGTAACATTTATCTATTTTCTCATCATTTTTATGTGTTCTAATTTTGATGACGTTCAGCACAAATCAAAACATTGTTTACTGCCTCCGTTTTTGAAATTTGATGGTGGTTTCATCCTCATGCAATCTCACATTGTTTTCTCTTCATAATGCACATTTTATAGCTGCAATGTCACCTTGAGTCTCATAAAAATACCAATTGAAAGACAGAGCACTGTTTTATCCTCATATTGGTTATTTTCTCGAAGCGATAGCTTTTCCAATGGCTATGATTTACATGTTTTTTCCCAACTTTCAAAGGGGGTTGATCTAGTATTTGGAGTAGAGAGAGATTTTTCTCAGAAATTGCATAGTTGCCATCTTAATATTTTATCATTCTGAGAACATAAAGGCTTAAATTTATTCTAGCATCACTTTGTCAGATTCAAGACCCAGCAGCAGGAAGAATAAGGGAGCTTAATCCTTTCTTCACAGAACTCCTCTTTCATATTTGTTGTAGCAATTGGAAGATATGTAGCCAGTGAGCTGATGGCTCACTGCCATGCCTCTTTATTGGGGCACATCTGTGGCAGCTCTCCTGCTTTATGCCAGCCAGGACCACCCTGGGATTATGCATCACAGAGCGCTTCTCACTGTGTGACCTCTAACATGAGATGCTTTTCCTAGAAGTGTAGGTAGTATTTGCACCCCAGCCCATCCCTCCATGGCCACAGGGCCCAATACCCACCCTCTCCATTATCCCTTTCTGATCTAAATTAAAAGATATCAAAGGATGCTTTAGATCAGAAAGGCAACTATTTCTTAAATGAGCTATTCTTTTTCACACAGGAAATATATATTAGTTTAAACGTTCTTCTAATGTTGTTTATTGAACGCATCGCTTGTATATTGAACACATGCAACTCAGAGTGTCTGGTGTCTAGTGTGAGGTCATGTACTAATGTGGATACACATCTTTCGTTATTTTTATTTCTTTCTTTATTTTTATTTTTTGTAGAGACATGTTGCCCACGCTGGTCTCGAACTCCTGGGCTCAGGGAATCCACCTGCCTCTGAAATGAGAAAAGTTCCCTTATCTCCCTCGCAGGGTGTGCGACAGCAGGAGTGGCTTGCTTCTTCAGTGCCCCGCTGCTCAAACCTCTAGGGGAGCACACAGACGGGAAGATTGTGGGGTTTTGACCCCACGGCAGTGTCTAAGAGTGGATGTTTACAGCTCCCGAAGCCTCAGTGGGCATGTACTACCATGTGCTCTTTTAGTTTTGCCATCTGTAGGTGGCTTGTGTTCACCAGCTCAATTAGACCCTCTACCTTGTTGCAAGGACAGAGAACTTTCTGTATCCTGGGTTCTTGCCTTGGTGTACTGGAAGAACTGGATCACACCCGGGCTTGGAGAATGAGTACAGAGTTTTATTGAGTGGAAGTAGCTCTCAGCAGACGGGGGAAGGCAGAAGAGGGATAGAGTGGGAAGGTTTTCCCCTGGAGTTGGACTGCTCAGCGGCCTGGGCTCTCCTCCAATTGCCCCAGCCAAACTCTGCATCATTCTGCTTCTGCCAGTCGGTGGCCTGCCAGTGGGCTGGTGCCTATTGGTGCATTCCTCTTGACATCCAGCTGCTTATGTGCATGTCTGCTAGGGTCTTGGGGGCTTTTATAGGCAGAGGATGGGGGCGAGGCAGGCCAGGGTGGTCTTGGGAAATGCAACATTTGGGTGCGAAGGCAGGAGTGCCTGTCCTCACCTAGGTCTGTGGTCACAGGCCCGGGAGCGGAGCCCTTATCAGGGACCATGCCCTCTTCTACCCAGCACTTCTCTGCCTCCCTTCCACATCACCTCGACCTCCCAAAGAGCTGAGATTACAGGCATGAGCTACCATGTCTGGCCCAAAATTTTCTTTATTTTTAAATAGATTTGATAATTTTTAAACATTGAGACTTGTGTGTATCCACACATAAAGAGTTAAATGTGTGGGATCAAGCCACCATCTTTACTCAAGTATAAACCGCAGTGCAAATAGGATTTGTCTGAGCAGCAGCCTTGCCTCAGGAAACCACTCCCTTGTTCCTCATCCGTGTGTTTCAGTGGGACTCACGTCATGCTCACTACCACAGAAGTGAACACTTGACCAATCAGTTGTCCAGTCCCCATCCACATTGGTCTGGAGATGAACACGTGATCCAGGGGGAGAGTCCTCCCCAGAGCCTGGCTTTATAGGAGCTGTGAGAAAGGCTGGTCCTCCTTCTCAGGGGTCATGTGCTCTAAGGACCATATGGACTGGTGGCTGCTGGAGGTCATCTTGCAGATCTATGGCAGGAAGCGATCTGAGAAGGTTACCAGGCAGACGCAACAATTTCCAGGATATGAAGAGAGAGACAGAGTCCTGACACTGTTGTTACTGGTTCTGTTACCACATGTGCCTGATGCCAGATCTTTCTTGGATTTTCCATTTATATTTGTAATGTAATTGCTAATAAATTATCTACCTCATTTAAGGTACTTTGGGCTAGATTTCTGTCACTTGCATGCAAGGTTGTGCTGACCTTTTCATAACTGCACCCTACCTTCTTCTGATTTCTCTTATCTCATCATCAATGAACATTTTTAATAACTGTTTCATACTCCACTTGATTTATATGAATTACATATTCTACTCCATCTTTCCTGTGCTAGCTGCCAATCACTATGAACAAAATAACAAGAAGGGGAGGATTGAAAGAAAGTAATATTTACTCAGCACATGTCATGTGTCAGGACACACACTGGGCACTTTATGTCAATTACCTTATTTAATTTTCACAACCATCCTTTGTTATTACATTTAACTCTCACAACCACTCTAAGGTTGCTATTATTTTCACAATTGTACGAATGAAGACCCCCAAAGTTTCTAAAATGAATTCTAAAATCTTTGTGCCATCATCACTTGCTCCCTCTTCCCTTCCCCCTTAATTTACTTCACAGGGATGAAATGTAGTAAAGTCAGGTAACACAAAACGGTGCAGGACACTACACTGCCATCCTTCGGTTTCTTGAAAATCTTTGATCTTTTGTACTATTTTTCTTTGATAAAAATACATTTTTTTATATTAAAGCTTTTTAAATTGGGATATGCCTATGATTGATTATACATTTCATGAATCGAATACTTTTTTCTTGAGGAGTTCTTATTAAGTCAATGGCACATTATACATTAGAGCCATGTGAGAGTTAAGGAAACAAGGCAACGAACTCCTTCTACCGAAGCCAAATTATGCTACTTATTTATGCCTCAGAATGAATGAGTTCGTCTGATGGTTTCTCAGCTCCCAGTCAATAGATACTAGGCACAGAAGCCTTCAGAGTGGAGAAGGGAGTGATACATCTCCTAACCAGGGCATTCCCGAAAGAAGTATTTAATCACCATCATTTGCCCAAAAGGTGCTGTGAAAGTGCCAGGAGACTGAGAACTCAGAAGTTAGAGAAGGTTGTGGGCTCTAGGAGGTGTGCAAAGGTGCTAGAAGGGCTGCTAGAAGGACAGAGGAAGACAAGGCCCCTACGAAGTCATCACAGCTCCAGGCCAGCCCTGCCCCAGATTTTCTTTCGGGCACTCTGCTTGATATTCGCACAAAAACTTGAATTTACAGCACCTCAGATTTTTTCTATAAAATGTTGGCTGTCATTTACAGATGCAGGTTTTAAAAAGGAATCAACATGAAATCTAATCTATGAATGCAAAACCCATCATTTTTGTTGTTCTCTGGCTTTATTCCATGTGCCTATGACCAAGGTGTTTTTCTTTCATTGGTCATCGTCCATGGCGTAATGTCCTGGTCTCATATTACTATTGACTCCTGCATTAACTTAATGACTATTTTAAATCGCATCCTTTCAATTATCTCGTTTGATTCTCACTGTCCTGTTGCAAGATGAGGGTAAATTTTATTATCCCCTTTTCTACTCAGTTGACTTGCCCAGAGTAGACTCTCAATGACTATTTATTGAATACATAAAAATGAAGACACTGATTCAGAGACGTGTGTGTGTGTGTGTGTGTGTGTGTGTGTGTGTGTGTGTTATTTGCCCTGGGTCACACTGGACATCAAAAGTGGAATCCAACTTTGCTGGTATCCGGCCAGAATATTTTGCCTGCAAATATAAAAGTCTTCCCTGAGCCTCAACCTGCCAGTCCTCCTGGCAAAGGATCAAAATGACCCCAAGGTGAATGACGCAGGAATCAAATGGAGGAGCAAGTAAGTTCTTTCACAACTCTGGGTCTTCAGAGCCAAGTCATCTACTGGGAAATGCCGGTGACCCAGATGATGACTTTCAGCCTTATCACCAGGCTGATAGGAGGGAGGGCAGAAGTCTGCACTCTAGAGAACTGAATCGCTTGATCTTCTGGGAGATAATACTTTTAATTTTCATCAGTGCAAGAGTATGTCTCAAACCAGAAGGGGTTTGCCTAATTCATCATGCTCCCAGGCCACACAATGGGACCCCTGACAAGCAGAACATTGGAGAGGGAGAGAAATGGACATCATGAATGCTCATGAATTGCAAATGCTTCTTCATTAAAGGATGTTGTCTTGCTTGGGACCATCTGCTTGATATAACTGGGTACAGGTCCTCGGGCTAGAAACATCTGCTACTTTAATAATTTTACCTCTTAATTAAAGCACAACCAAAAGGAAGCCAAACATAGCTATGATCCTAGACATATCAGAGTTTAGGCAGATAGACTGGAGAACACACTCGCGTTGGTTCAATGTGAATGAGAACACACAGGTGTGCTGTTCACTCAATGCATGCACTCCCCACCCAGATTAAACAAATTTAGGTAATTGAATCTTCTATCCCATTGACTTGAAGTATTATTTCAAAGGCACTTTGTCTTCCAGCTTAATTGATCTTCCACTGGTAGGGCCTCCTGACCAGTTGTCTTTAAGCTACTCTACCCTGCAGCATCTTGGTCAAGTAGTTAATGATCTATAAATAAACACTTTAATGCACTAGGGGAGATGCTATTTAAAGAAACCCTACAGCTAATCCTTTTATACCACAAAGAATTCTTTTGTAATGCAAAGAGTCACCCTTTAATTGGCCTATTTTGTAAGTTCAGCTTTTCATATCATTTTTCACATACATCATCAAAGAAATAGCGTGTAGAAACACTCTAGTGTGTACACAGTAAAGCAATAGATAAATGGTAGATGACAGTAGTATTTCTCAGTTGGGGAGGCACCCACATCATTTTGAACTCAGGTCAAACTGTAAGCATGCCACAGAGATTCTGAGCCTACATCTATCTTTCCTTCCCCCACACTCCCCACTCCAGTAGTCTGAAATCTCTCAAGAGCTTATATGCCTACATTTCTTTTATTTCTTATGTTGTCTTACACTGGGTTATGTCCCTTGAGATTCTGCCAAAGTGATTGAGCAATAAGTCTCATCATTTGTTCATTCTTTATTCATTCAACAAATACTTATTAAGCATCATTTTGTGCACTGGAAATACAGCCACAAGCAAGACAAGCTAATTTCCCCTTGGTGCTTTGTTGAAGGAGAGTAAGGAGAAGTAAATATATGAATAAATACAGAACGCTCAATAAAATGTCAGTATTGTTATCTATGATGACAAATAAACCAGGGGATAGAGATGAAGATGTAATTTTAAATAGGTTTTGTCATGGAACAGCCCTCATAAGAAGTGTCATGTAGACCAGGCACAGTGGCTCAGGCCTGTAATCCCAGCACTTTGCGAGGCCAAGGCCAGCGGATCACCTGAAGTCAGGAGTTCAAGACCAGCCTGGCCAACGTGGTGAAATCCCATCTCTACTAAAAATACAAAAATTAGCTAAGTGTGGTGGCGGGTGCCGGTAATCCCAGCTACTCGGGAGGCTGAGCCAGGAGAATTGCTTGAACCTAGGAGGCAGAGGTTGCAGTGAGCCAAGATTGTGCCATTGTACTCCAGCCTAGGTGACAAGATCAAAACTCCATTTAAAAAAAAAAAAAAGTATCATGTAGCATAAAGCTAAGCAAAAAGTGAGAGGAAGGAAGGCATGGGAATATCTGAGTGGGGAAGATTCCATGGAAAAGAAACAGCAAGTGGAGCAGCCCTGGAATAGAGACACATTTGGTATCTTCGGGGAACAGCAAGATGACTATTATGTACAAGACAGAATGAATGAGGGCAATGGTGGTAGGAACTAAGATATAAGAGATATGCAGGGGCCAGATCATGTGGAGTTTTGTATGCATGGTAAGGACCTTGTCATAAGAGGTATTTACATAAGGGAGAGAATGAATGCCATATTCCAATGGACTGGGAAAGAGAAGACCATCCATATTCTGTTCAGCTGCTTATTCTCTGGAGAAAAAAGAATGAATGCTTCCAAAACCCAAGGCAGCATTAAGAGCCTCTTTCTAAAGTGTCAGTGAGGACCCTAAGGGCCCTTAGAGATCATGGCCCAACATCCTCATTGAACAGTTGTGCCCTCTATAAATTCTGGGAATCTATGCAGTTCAAGCGCAGGGAAATGTGCAGCCATCAAAAGTAATTTTTGAAAAATCATTTAAATATTTATTTGAAATGTGAAAGTTGTCAGAATTGAAATAAAGTCACTCATGTTAAGAAACTCCTGACAAATAGAGTCAGGGAAGGCCATAAAGAGAGGGTTGTTATGCTTATTTGTCTGTTAATGAAAACGACTCTATAAAACCTCACCTTACATAAAGGTCATCACAATTTCATACAAAAAAAAAAATACTTCTGCAAGGACATCTGTCCAGCAACTCTCTGTCCAACCTCAGACTGGCATCATCCTTGTTATTGATCTTTGCAGCCAAGGATAATTATTTTAAGACAAATATGTAATCCTCCTCACTTTTTCCTCTAAAAACTTTTATCTTCCTTTACCTTGGGTTACCTGTCTGAATACACACATAATTTACAATGGCATGTGTGTTGCCACTGCAATGCTGTATTCTTAAACATCTATTCTTTTAGAGAGTCTCTCTCTGTTACTTAGATTGACAGAAGAATCATAATGGAGATTAAATGTACAATTCAGTCAAGACTACTTAAAACCCCTCTCTTCTCTTCTTCTATTCTTCTCTCTCTTCTCTTCTTCTATTCTTCTTTTCTCTCTTCTCTTCTTCTATTTTCTCACAACCCACCTTTGCTTTATTATTGTTTCTGTTTTTACTGTTCTCTCACCTTTTTCCCCAAAAGTGTCAGACACACTGAGCTTGTAGAGTCAATTCTTTCTTCCTTTACCCAACCATCCCACACTGCCACCCAACTAGTATTCAGCCAAACACTAGTCTAGGTACTGCTGTGAACGAATTTTGCAGACGTAATTATTAATATCCCTAACAAGTCAACTTTAAGTACAAGAGATTCTCTGGGTGGGCCTGACTGAATCAGTGGAAGCCACATAAAAGAAGAGATAAGCAGTCCCTGAGCAGTCTCCAAAGAGCAGTTGGATTTACAATTGTTCTTCCCTCACTGGATCTTCCCTTCTTAACAGTCTGTAAACAACTGCTTTGGCATGTGTCTCTGAGGTGCTAGCCTGTTCATTACCTCTTCTTGGCTGCCTGACCTATGAATTTCAGACTTGCGTGGCCATCCTCACAATTACCCAAGCCAATTGCTTGTGATGAGTCTGCTTGTATCTAAATAAAATTTTAGCCAAAAAAAGCCAACAATATATAAAAGGGATAATAAATCATGACCAAGTGAAGTTTACCTCAAGAATTCAGGATTGGTTTAATATTTGTAAGTCAATCAATATAATCCTTTATATTCACAAACTGAAAATGAAAAATCACATAATCATCTTGCCAGGTGTCAAAAAGATTTGGTAAATTTACCATGAATACCTGATATTAAAATTGCTCCCTAGCAAAGAATGAATAGAAGAAAATTTCTTCAACCTGATACAGGATATCTGCAAATGATGTATAGTAACATCATACTTAATGGTGAAAGACTGAATACTTTTCTACTATGATCAAGAACAAGCCACAGATGTATGCTCTCACTACTTCTATTTAACATTATTAATGGAGGTCTTAGCCAATGCAATAAGGCCTGAAAAAGAAACAAAGGCATCAAGATTATAAATGAAGAGGTACAGTGTTTACTCATAAATGACATCATCATCTACACAGAAAACCTGATGGAATCTACAAAAAAAGCTGCTACAGGGGGGAAGCAGCCAACATGGTTGAATAGAAACAGCTCTGGTCCGTGACTCCCACTGGGAAGAACAAAAACAGCAAGGGAACTCTGCATCTTCAATTGAGGTACCCAGGTTCTCTCATGGGGACTGACTAGGCATTTGGTGCAACCCATGGAGAATGAGGAAAAGCAGAGTGGTGTGAGAGTTTATCCAGGAGCTGCAAGGGGCAACAGAAGCTCCCTCCCACAACCAAGAGAGGCAGTGAGGGATTGTGCTACTCTGCCCTGAAGCCTATGCTTTCCCCATGGATCTTTTCAACCTGTGGATCAGGAGGTCCCTTCATGAGCCCAACACCACCTTGGGTCCCAAACACAGAGCAGTGCAGACTCATGGCAGCTGCTCAGGAGGGCAGCCACTCAGGCAGGCACTGAGACAGAGGAGTCTTTGAAACCAGGGAGCCAAGTGGCCTCACTCAACAGCCTCCACTCCCACAGAACCCCACAAGCTAAAACTCCCTGGCTTGGAATACCCCCTGGCCAGCACAGCAGACTGGAGACTGCCTAAGAAGACCAAGTTCTGGGGGGCAGGGAAGGGTGGCCACCATCACTGTGGCTCCAGTTGGCCATTTTTCCTGCTGCCAGTGCCAGCAAGACTGGGCAGTTGGATCAAGAGCAATTCTCCACAGTGCAGCACAGAAACCATGACAGTTCGTGTCCAGACTGCTTCTTTATGTGGGACCCCAACCCATTCCTCCACGCCAGGCAGGATCTCCTTTTAGGAATTTTAAAATCCCCAGCCAGGGATTTATGGACAAATTTCTTATCTCCCTGAAAGGAGCCCATAGGAGGAGGGGTGGCAGCAGTATCACGGATCAGTAGTCTTAGTTTTTTCTGCCTGCCAGATCTGGAGAGTCAAGACAGTCCAGAAGAGGGGGATTCCCCCTTAGTGAAGCAAACCTGCTCTTCCAAGGGGCTGCCAAATTGCTTGTTCAAGCAGGTTTCTGATCCTGTTCCTCCTGACTGGGTGAGACCTCCCAGCAGGGGTCTCCAGACACCTCATACAGGAACATTCCAGTGGGCATCAGGTTGATGCTACTCTGAGACAGAGCTCCAAGAGGAAGGAGCAGTTTGCCATGTTTGCTATTTTGCAGCTTCCATTGGTGATACCTCCAGGGGCAGGAGGAATCCAGGCAAATAGGGTCTGGAGTGGACCCCCAGCAAACTGCAACAGCCCTGTGAAAGAGGGCCCTGACTGTTAAAAGGAAAACAAACAGAAAGCAGCATCAATGAAAAAGACCCCACAAAAACTCCAGCAGCCTCAAAGATCAAAGGTAAATAAACCCCTGAAGATGAAAAAGAATCAATGCAAAAAACACTGAAAACTCAAAAAGCCAGAGTGCCTCTTCTCCTCCAAATGATTACAACATATCTCCAGCAAGGGCACAGAACTGGGATGAGACTGAGGTGGATGAATTGACAGAAGTAGGCTTCAGAAGACAGTAATAACAGAGCTTGCTGAGCTAAAGGAGTATGTTCTAACTTATTGCAAAGAAGCTAAGAACCATGATAAAACATTACAGGGGTCATTAACCAGAATAATCAGTTTACAGAGAAACATAAATGAGCTAATGGAGCTGAAAACACAACATGAGAACTTCACAATGTAAACATAAGTATCAAAAGTCGAATAGACCAAGCAGGGGAAAGGATATCAGAGCTAGAAGACTATCTTGCTGAAATAAGGCAGGAAGGCAAGATTAGAGAAAAAAAGAAAGAAAAAGAACAAGCAAAACCTCTGAGAACTATGGAATTATGTAAAAAGACTGAACCTATGACTGATTGGGATACGTGAAAGAGATGTGGAGAATGGGACCAAGTTGGAAAACACACTTCAGGATATCATCCAAGAAAACTTCCCCAACCCAGCAAGACAGGCCAACATTCAAATTCAGGAAATCCAGAGAATCCTGGTAAGATATGCCACAAGAAGATCAACCCCAAGACACATAATCATCAGATTCTCCAAGGTCAAAATGGAGGAAAATGTGTTAAGGGAAGCCAAAGAGAAAGGCCAGGTCACCTACAAAGGGAAGCCCATCAGACTAAGAGCAGACCTCTCAGCAGAAACCCTACAAGCCAGAAGAGGTCAGGGGCCAATATTCAACATTCCTAAAGAAAAGAATTTCCAATCTAGAATTTCATATCTGGCCAAATTAACCTTCATAAGTGAAGGAGAAATAAAATCTTTTTCAGACAAGCAAATGCTGAGGTAATTTGTCACCAGCAGGTCTGCCTTGCAAGAGCTCCTGGAGGAAGCACTAAATATGGAAAGGAAAAACCATTACCAGCCACTACAAAAACACACTGAAGTACACAGACCAATGACACTATGAAGCAACTACATAAACAAGTCTGCAAAATAACCAGCTAGCATCATGATGACAGAATCAAATTCAGACATAACAATATTAGCCTTAAAAGCAAATGGGCTAAACACCTCAATTTAAAGTCACAGAATGGCAAGCTGGATAAAGAGTCAAGATCCTTCAGTGTGCTGTATTCAGGAGACCCATCTCACAAGCAAAGACACACATAGACTCAAAATAAAGGGATGGAGGAAAATTTATCAAGCAAATGGAAAACAGAAAAAAAGCAGGGGTTGCAATCCTAGTTTCTGACAAAACAGACCTTAAGCCAACAAAGATCAAAAAAAGGCAAAAGACGGCATTACATAATGATAAAGGGGTCAATTCAACAAGAAGAGCTAACTATTCTAAATATATATGCCCATGATACAGGAGCAACCAGATTTATAAAATAAGTTCTTAGAAACCTAGAAAGAGGATCAGACTCCCACACAATAATAGTGGGACACTGTAACACCCCACTGTCAATATTAGACAGATCATTGAGACAGAAAATTAACAAAGATATTCAAGACTCAAATTCAGACTTGGATCAAGTGGACCTGATAGGTATCTACAGAACTCTCCACCCCAAAAAAAACAGAATATACATTCTTCTTGGCACCACATGGCATTTATTCTAAAATTGATCACATAATTGGAACTAAATCACTCCTTAGCAAATGTAATAGAACTGAAATAATAACAAGCAGTCTCTCAGACCACAGCACAATTAAATTAGAACTCAAGATTAAGAAACTCACTCAAAACCACACAACTACATGGAAATTGAATAATGTGATCCTGAATGACTCCTGGGTAAATAATGAATTTAAGGAAAATCAAGAAGTTCTTTGAAACTATTGAGAACAAAGAGACAATGCACCAACTAAAGTTCTGTTAACAGAAATTTACAGTACTAAATGCCTACATCAAAAAGCTAGAAATATGTGATATAGAGGACATAAAAGATACAGCTTGACCCTGTATTTTTCCCTTAGAATAATTCCTTCCATAAATAAGACTTTATTTTTAAATATAGATTCATCCTATAGCTGGTCTGGGATCATAAAGTTAATGATATAGTTGATAAAAATCTAGACCACACATTTTTGTGATCTTTTGTCACCCTAGACCACACACAAAAAAACATTCTCCAAGTGGATGCTTGGGTCAGATCATGATGCTTTTAAACAAAGACATTTACTGAAGCTTAGAATGTAAAGCACACAACTATTTGCAGCATCAACATAGTCTTTCAAAAATGACTAAAACAAACTTTTAAATATAAGGCATATAAAACAGACTATTAAGGATAGTTTTCCCAACTACATCTAGAAATACAGGAAAATATGTACTGCCTCATGATAAAGTTAAATAAATATTCTTTCTCAGTTCTGTAAACACTATAAGAGGTTATAGTTTTATTTGGTTCCCATAAGTTAAAAACTCTGATTGCTTTTACATAAATTCCTCCAAACTCTTAGCTACTCTCAGATTTTTATTAATGCCTTTTCACAAAATACAGAGATGATCTCTAACCTCCTTTCAGAAAAGTGCTTTTTCATTGGTTTTAATAAGTATACTTAATTTTCTAGCAATAAGCATGATTTAAAATTTAAGGTTCAAGGTATTTCTAGAAAAAGGTAGACACTGTCTGTTTCTATTACACAATTTGTTATTTCTTCAAATTTCCTATAGTAGCATGATAAATCATCAAAGAACCTGTTTAACATGCAAAACTTTGATAGAAAATATTTGATGAGTATCTTGATTATAACGTAGAATATGTATACATTAGTAAAATAATCAGATATACTACAGAACTTTCTGTTGGCTCAAACAGGTTGACCTCAATCCAAGTTTACGCTTGATATCACTCTATTGGCTGAAGGAGGAAACTCAAACTTCAGGGTTTGTTTTTACCAGGACAGATAGTAGTGATAGTACATTATATTTTAACAAGAAAAACAAACCAGTAAACCTTGAGAAATTTTAACAAGCATAGTTGAGGCATAGTTTTTCATAATTATATACTTATCTATTTATTGCCCATGGAAAATATATGTGTAGCAGTATTTCTTCTGTTATTTGTTACTATCTTCTTAATTTGTTCCAAAGATAATACTGTCATACTGCATTCCCACTGGAAGGAAACAAAACAAAACAAAACTCACTCAAAACCAGCAGTGCTGTTATCAGATAAGTAGATGTCAATGTATACTTACAAGGAAAAACTAAAAAATGTAATGTGTTAATTCAGCTCTTTTTGTTGTTGTTTTATTTACTTGTACTTTATTTTTTTTATTATACTTTAAGTTCTAGGGTACATGTGCACACCATGCAGGTTTGTTACATATGTATACATGTGTCATGTTGGTTTGCTGCACCCATCAACTTATCATTTACATTAGGTATTTCTCCTAATGCTATCCCTCCCCCAGACCCCACCCACCAACAAGCCCCAGTGTGTGACGTTCCTCACCCTGTGCCCAAGTGTACTTGTTGTTCAATTCCCACCTCTGAGTGAGAACATGCGGTGTTTGATTTTCTGTCTTTGTGATAGTTTGCTGAGAACTGTGGTTTCTAGCTTCATCTGTGTCCCTGCAAAGGACATGAACTCATCCTTTTTTATGACTGCATAGTATTCCATGGTGTATATGTGCCACATTTTCTTAATCCAGTCTATCATTGATTGACATTTGAGTTGGTTCCAAGTTTTTGCTATTGTGAATAGTGCCACCATAAGCATACGTGTGCATGTGTCTTTATAGTAGCATGATTTATAATCCTTTGGGTATATACCTACTAATGGGATTGCTGGGTCAAAGATATTTCTGGTTCTAGATCATGGAGGAATTGCCACACTGTCTTTCACAATGGTTGAACTAATTTACACTCCCACCAACAGTGTAAAAGCGTTCTTATTTCTCTACATCCTCTCCAGCATCTGTTGTTTACTGACTTTTTAATGTTTGCCATTCTAATTGGTGTGAGATGGTATCTCATTGTGGTTTTGATTTGGATTTCTCTGATGACTAGTGATGATGAGCATTTTTTCAAGTGTCTGTTGACAATTCAGCCCTTTTCTATATAATATTTCCAAGTCAGACTTTCTTATATTCCTGGAATTTAGCTTGATATACCAAGAATAATAATGATAAAATATTTGCTTTGATTACTATGGGGGGTGGATGAAATGTTCAATTGTATTAAAACGAACAAACTTTTCAGAGAAAAAAAAAGCTAGAAACACCTCAAGTTAACAACCTAACATCAAAACTAAAAAAACTAGAGAACCAAGAGCAAACAAACACCAAAGCTAGCACAAGGCAAGAAATAACCAAGCTCAGAGTGAAACTGAAGGAGACAGAGACACAAAAAAACTTTCAAAAAATCAATGAATCCAGGAGCTGGTTTTTTGAAAAAATTAATAAAATAGACTCCTAGCTAGACTAATAAAGAAGAATAGAGAGAAGAATTAAATAGACACAATAAGAAAAAAATGATTGTGGGGATATCACCACTGACCCCACAGAAAAACAACCATCAGAGAATAAAATCTAGAACAAAATCTAGATCAAAATCTAGAACTAAAAAATCTAGAACAAATGAATAAAGTTCTGGTCACATACACCCTCCCAAGACTGAACCAAGAAGAAGTCAAATCCCTTAATACACCAATAAAAAGTTCTGAAACTGAGGCAGTAATAAATAGCCTACCAACCAAGAAAAGCTCAGGACAAGATGGACTTGCAGCTGAATTCTATCAGAGGTACAAAGAGGAGATAACATCCTTTCTCATGAAACTATTTGAAACAATTGAAAAGGAGGGACTCCTCCCTAATTCATTTTATGAGGCCAGCATCATCCTGATACGAAAGCCTGGCAGATATACAACAAAAATAGAAAGCTTCAGGCCAATATCCCTGATGAACATCAATGCAAAAGTTCTCAATAAAATGCTGGCAAACCAAATAGAGAAGCACATCAAAAATCTTATTCACCATGATCAAGTCAGCTTCATACCCGTGGTGCAAGGCTGATTCAACATATGCAAATCAATAAACATAATTTATCATGTAAACGAAACCAATGACAAAGCCACATGATTATCTCAATAGATGCAGAAAAGGCCTTCGATAAAATTCAACATCCTTCATGTTTAAAACTCTCAATAAACTAAGTATTGATGGAACATACCTCCAAATAATAAGAGATGTGTATGACAAACCCACAGCCAATATAATACTAAATGCACAAAAGCTGGAAGCATTCCCCTTGAAAACCAACACAAGGATGCCCTCCCTCATCACTCCTATTCAACATAGTATTGGAATTTCTGGCCAGGGTAGTCAGGCAAGAGAAAGAAACAAAGCATATTCAAACAGGAAGAGAGGAAGTCAAATTGTCTTTGTTTGCAGATAACATGATCCTATATCTAGAAAACCCCATTGCCCCAGCCCAAAAGCATCTTAAGCTGATAAGCAACTTGAGCAAAATCTCAGGATACAAAATCAGTGTGCAATAGTCACAAGCATTCCTATGCACCAACAACAGACAAGCAGAGACCCAAATAATGAATGAACTCCCATTCACAATTGTCACAAAGAGAATAAAATACCTAGGAATACAGCTAACAAGGGAAGAGAAGGACCTCTTCAAGGAGAACAACAAACTACTGCTCAAGGAAATTAGAGAGGACACAAACAAACGGAAAAACATTCCATATTTATGGATAGGAAGAATCAATACTATGAAAGTGGCCATAATGCCCAAAGTAATTTATAGATTAAATGCTATTCCCGTTAAACTACCATTGACATTATTCATGGAATTAGAAGGAACTATTTTAAAATTCATATGGAACCAAAAAAAAGCTCGCATACCCAAGACAACCCTAAGCAAAAAGAACAAAGCTGGAGGCATCACGCTACCAATGGAACAGAATAGAGAACACAGAAATAAGATCACACACCTACAACCATCTGATCTTCAACAAACTTGACAAAAACAAGCAATGGTGAAAGGATCCCCTACTTAATAAATGGTGCTGGGAGAACTGGCTAGCCCTATGCAGAAAATTGAGACTGGACCCCTTCCTTACGCCTGATACAAACATTAACTCAAGATGGACTAAAGATGTAAATGTAAAACCCAAAACTGTAAAAACCCTAGCAAAAAATCTAGGCAATACCAATCAGGACACAGGCACAGGCAAAGATTTCATGATGAAATCACCAAAAGCAATTGCAACAAAAACAAAAATTCACAAATGGGATCTAATTAAACTAAAGAGCTTCTGCACAGCAAAAGAAACTATCATCAGAGCGAACAGGCAACCTACAGAGTGGCAGAAAATTTTTGCAATCTATCTATTTGACAAAGGTCTAATATCCAGAATCTACAATGAACTTAAACAAACTTACAAGAAAAAAAAAATAAAAAGTGGGCAAAAGACAAGAACAGACACTTCTCAAAAGAAGATATTTATGTGGCCAACAAACATATGAAAAAAAACTCAACGTCACTGGTCATTAGAGAAATGCAAATCAAAACTACAGTGAGATACCATCTCACACCAGTCAGAATGGTGATTATTAAAAAGTCAAGAAACAACAGATGCTGGCTGGCAAGGTTGTAGAGAAATAGGAATGCTTTTACACTATTGGTGGGAATGTGGGAATGTAAACTAGTTTAACCATTGTGGAAGATGATGTGGGGATTCCTCAAAGATCTAGAATTAGAAATATCATTTGACCCAACAATTCCATTGTTGGGTATACACCTGAAGGAATATAAGTCATTCCATTACAAAGATACATGCACGTGTATGTTCATTGAAGCACTATTCACAATAACAAAGACATGGAATCAACCCAAATGCCCATCAATGATAGACTGGATAAAGAAAATGTGTTACATATACACTATGGAATATCATGCAGCCATAAAAAGAAACAAGATCATGTCCTTTGCTGGGACATGGGTAGAGCTGGAAGCTGTTATCCTCTGCAAACTAATGCAGAAGTAGAAAAGCAAACACTGCATGTTGTTACTTATAAGTGAGAGCTGAACAATGAGAATACATGGACACAGGGAGAAGAACAATACACAATGGGGCCTGTCAGGGGGTGGAGTGGGAGGAAGGAGAGCATTAACAAAAATAGCTAATGCATGCTGGGCTTAATACCTAGATGACGGGTTAATAGGTGCAGCAAACCACCATGGCACACATTTACCTATGTAAGAAACCTGCACATCCTCCACATGTACCCCAGAACTTAAAATTTAAATTTAAACCTAAAAAAAGCTACTACAGTTAGTTAGTGGATTTAGCAAGGTTGCAGCATACAAAGTCACCATACAAAAGTAGTTGCATTTTAATATACTAACAACAATTACTTAGAAATAAAAATTAAAAACTAATACCATTTACAATTACATCAAAAATATGAAATGCTTAGGAACAAATCTGATCCAGGATGCATAAGAAATGTGCAATGAAAATTTAAAACATCACCAGGAGAAAAAAGGAAAACCTAAATAAATGAAGAGATATGCCTTGTTCATGGGTCAAGAGACTCGATTTTATTAGAATGTCAATCATCCTCAATTGGTCTTGTTTTTTGTTTTGCTTTGTTTTGTTTTGTTTTGTTTTGAGATGGAGTCTCGCTCTGTCGCCCAGGTTGGAGTGCAGTGGTGCAATCTCTGCTCACTGTGAGCTCTGCCTCCCAGGTTCATGCCATTCTCCTGCCTCAGCCTCCCGAGTAGCTGAGACTATAGGCACCTGCCACCACGCCCGGCTAATTTTTTGTATTTTTAGTACAGATGGAGTTTCACTGTGTTAGCCAGGATGGTCTTGATCTCCTGACCTCATGATCTGCCCACCTTGGCCTCCCAAAGTGCTGGGATTACAGGTGTGAGCCACCATGCCTGGCCTCAAATTGGTCTTTAAATTAAACTTAATACTAATGAAAACTCCAGCATTATTTGTAGCAATTGCCCAGCTGTTTCTAAAGGTCATATGAAAATGCAAAGGGCATAGAATAGCCCAACAAGCTTTGAAACAGAAGAACGAAGTCGGAGGGGGTATCACTACCTGATTTCAAGACTTATTATAAAACCGTGTAACAAAAGCTGTGTTTTTTGGCATCTAAATAGACAAATAGATCAAAAAAAGAGAATCAAGAGACCAGAAATAGACCCAACCTCATATGGACAATGGATTTTTGACAAAGACACAAAGGACATTGAGTGGAGAGTATACTGTCTTTTCAACAAATGATGCTGGCACAATGATTACCTACATGTAAAACAAACACACGAAACACATCAATCCATACCTCACACCATATACAAAACTTAACTTGAAATGTATTATAGAGCTAGGTATAAAATAATTATAAAACTCTAGAAGAAAACATAGGAAAAAATCTCTGTGACTTGGGCAGATTTCTTAGATGCAAACACCAAAATACGTAAATTTTTTATAAAACATTGATAAACTGGGCTTCAGCAAATAATTAAATTATTCAGCAAATAATTAAAAACTTCTGCTCTTTAAAAACACTATTAGGAAAATGGAAGACAAGCCACAAACTGGGAAAAAATATTTGTAAATCTTATATCTAACAAAGGGCCTGAATCCAGGCTATAGAAATAAATCTCAAAACTCAATAATAATAAAAAAAATCAACCCAATTAAATAATGAGTAAGATATTTGAACACATTTCACCAAAGATATGCTGGTTGCAGATTAGAACATCAAAACAATGTTCTGTATCATTAGTCATCCAGGGATGCACATTAAAACCACAGTGAGATACTATTGTATACCTATTAGAAGGGCTAAAATTGAAGACTGACCAAATGATGGCAAGTTTGTGGAGGAATAGGAACTCCTATACACTGCTGGTGAGGATATCAAATGATGGAAAAAAGGTCAAACTTATAGCTGCCAAAGGATCCAGCCATTTTATTTCTAGGTATTTACCTAAGAGAAAAGGAAATATATGCTCCTACAAAGACTTGTACAAAAATGTTCCTACCAGTTTTATTTGGAATAGCCCCAAACTGAAAATAATCTTAATGTCCACTAACAGATGAATTAATAAACAAAGTGTGTTACTCATACAATGAACTCAAATACCCTGAGCAACTACTCAGAGTGAACTATTGATACACTCAATAAATTTATTTTTGAATACTTTCAAAAATGTACAAAGAAACAGATGCAATAAATTTCAAATATTCCGTATTTGAGTTGCATATAAATTAGTTATAAGAAAATAAAGTTAAATATTCAGGTCTTCAGTCACACCAGCTACATTTTACAATAGCCACATGTTGCTAGGAGCTCCTGTGTGAGACAGTGCAGATCTAGAGCATTTGAGAACACTCTAAAGTTTCTCTGTGATCAGTATTTATGCAAAACATGAAGGTCAACTAATTCCTTTAAATGCTTGCAACCCACCTACAATAAATGGCTGAAGCTTCCATATATAGTAGCAAAAAGGGAGGCAGTCATCTCTTTTCTCCTCTCTGTAACTTAACACTTCATTTTTAGGGAGTGCAAGTGGCCCTTTGGGAACAGCTGGGTGTGTTCAACAGGTCCTATTTCTTTGTACCCATCCTTCCTTACCATTGGAAATCTCTACAGCTCCTTGAGAAGAGTAATTTACTTTTGTAATCTCAAGTTTCCCCAGATCAGTCTGAAGTGTGTCTCTTGTGCTTCATGAGGGGTACCTTGCAATCCTAGAGTGGCCACCACACCTCCTGTTCCAGCAAAAATACCCATTCCTCAACAGCTTTTCTTCCTGCAAACCCTGTTTTATTCTCTCCTCTACAAACCTCTGGAGCTTCCTCCCACCCAAATGGCAGATTACATAGAGGAGTATGGGAGAAAAGAGCAAGATCGATGGAAAAAAACAGGAAGTTTAATAACAGCGTACTTTTCTTTTGTGGAATCAGGAGGAAGAGTGACTCTCTGGTAATAAAGAGAGGCTAGTTTAAGGTCCTCAATTTAGCCCACAACACATGGATCAAAATCTGAAACTTGATATTGAGAGTTATACTCATTTCTTTAGTTGGCATTTGACAAATAGTTGTAACATTATTATTGTTGTACACACACTTACAGAATATCTTCCCTCTCCGTTTTCCAAAATAAAAAAAAAAATTTCTGGTGCCTTGAAATGGAGAAAAATCAGAGTCATTGGAGCCTTAGTCATGGGGGCCATCTCTGTGGACTTTGTTTTCTAGGACTTTTTTCTTTCAACAACTAAAATGAGATTTTGTGTCCACCCTGTCATCCTTCTCCATACTTTGTCCCTTCACACTCCACCCACAAGGGTTTTGGGAAGAGGAGAACAGTATGGGTACTCCTCAGTTCCAACTGATCCTGGATGATAGAAATATGTTGCAGGACATAAAATGGGCAAAAGAAAAGGGGAGGGATGAGGGAATAATTGAAAACTAGGACCTGTATTACCTATTTAACTCAAGCAAATTTCCAAACAACCAAACCCACACACTCCTCTGGACCTCCCTATTCCTTTCCAGTCATGATTCCAGGATTACATTTACAGGAACCAGATGACTACCATGTTCTGGGCAGAGTCAATGCGTACTCTCTTCTCAGTTGAAAGTTTTGAACACTGCCCTTTCCCGCAGGAGTCTCTGATTCTTACTGCAGGGGACTGGAGTTAACATAATTAACCTTCTGCTTCCTAACAACCACTGAGATAACTTGATATGTATCCCCTGTAATTTGAGGGACAAAAAAGCAGACTTCTAATTCACATCTGGACAGGCAAAATGCAGAATGCTGTGGCTGGCTGGTTGCTCTGATCACAGAGAGGTGACTGTATGTGGAATGTTAAAGTCACAAGGGTTTTCCATGAGCCAGACCTGCAGCTTTGGAAAGGGGCTTGGCCCAATCCGGTGTCGATGAGCAATTATTAGCTTGTGTGCTAGCAGAAATTTTGCTCAGAAGTCATATGAAACCGCTGGTATGCAAAATGTAAATGAGCTAGTTACATACATGCAGCACATATATGGAGCACACTTCTTGTCTCCAGGGTACATGTATGAATCTGTTCCAATGTGGGGCACGGGGTGAAATCTACCTGGTGATGTGGTGATGAGCCATTCTACATGCTGACGTGGGCTGTGTAGGAAGATGACAGGAATGCCATGGTGGCCTCAGTGATAACACAAAATTCTCAGTCCTTTATATACATTAGTAGGTAATGTTGTAAAGCACTGAGTTATAATTATTCAAATACATATTTTATATTGTAGTAGTGAAGGGAAAGCTTCCCCTTTGCTCTTGGAAGTTTCACTGAAAAATCAACTCATAAAAAAACAGATTAAGAAGAGAAAAAGCATACAAGTTTATTACTATCATGCACATGGGAAGAATCACAGTGGTTGCCCAGTATCCCAGTGGGATATGGATGGTGATACACCCTACTTCTTAGGGGAAAGGGAGATGGGAACTGTAGATGATTTTTGGGAGATTGTAAATGATTTTTATGGGAATTCAATGGGCTTGAAGAACATACGATGGTCTGAGACAAAGTCTGTTAGGCCCACAGGGAAGAAAGTGGTTTGTGAAAAAAAGTCTCTAAGTGTGTTAACAGAGTTTAGTCTTCTTTCTTATGATATAGGTTCAGTTCACGAAAATTCAGGAAAAAGATAAGTGGATAATGGATAATTGTTTTGTACTCTGGTAGGTGAGGACTTCAGGCAGATACTTCAGAGAACAGCTTCATCCTGTGCTTCAGGAGAGACAGAGGATTGACAGCAGGGGAGGGAGGGAGGAAAAACAATATTCTCCTTGGTGGGTCGGCCTGGTCTTTATGCAGATACGGGAAAAGTCTCTTCCAGCATCTACTGATGTCTAAGGGCCTGTAATTCAAAATACTCATTATACCGTGCTCCTTTGATATCCTAGCTCCTGATCCATTAATGGGTCAGAAAACAAAGAAAATACATCCAGAAGATGTTGGCACTTCATCCAAGGGCAACAAAAGAAAATGCGTTTTTGGAAATAATGTAGTTAAACTCCAGGAGCGTTATGAAATCAGTATAGGTCTTGTCCAAGACATTCTTTACAGATGATCTTTTACTGTAACAAGAAATATTTCTTGGAAACTTTATTTTGTTGGATAAATAGTCTGTGGGCAAAATTCAAACATTGCTCGTTACCTAATCAAAGTCTATAATCATATGACCCCGTAATTACCCTGATACATTCCCAAGAATCTAAATTATCTTCTCCAACAGGGTTGTAAACTGCCTAAAGGAAGATCTGTTCCTGTCATTTTTGTTGTCTTTCTTAGGGTCTTTATTTTGCACAGTGAATTCATGTGTGAATAAATAAACATTAGTTTATAATTAATTTCGCTGTTTCCTCTGCCCAAACCTAGTCAATTGTGTTTTAGTGATGCCACATTGTATAACTCGTATGAAATGATATTATGATATTTCTATAGTGTCTGAAGTATTAACAGCTGCCTAACTATGTGTCCTACAGTTTTCAGCAAGCTGCAGGGGTGAAGGGGAGATGGTAGGAATGAGGAAGAGAATTAAAGGACTTCAAATGTAAGACTCTAAGTTCCCAAAGACAAACAAGGCCTAATAAACACCGCAGTAGCAATAATACCTAACACATATTAGGTGCTTACTATTTGCCAGCACTGTGTCACTCAGCACTCACCTCTGTGATGTAGATACTGTTATTATCTTGGAAAGGTCAAACAACATCCCACAGCCAGTGAAAAAGCTGGATTTGAATGCAACATGCCTGAACCCCATGCTCTTAACCTCCACCTCACACAGGGCTGGCCACCTCTTGAGGCTTATATGGCTTTTTTTTTTTTTTTTTTAGAGAGTCTCGCTCTGTTACCCAGGCTGGAGTCCAGTGGCGTGACTCGGCTTATTGCAACCTCTGCCTCCCGGGTTCAAGTGATTCTTCTGCCTCAGCCTCCTGACTAGCTGGGACTACAGGCACCCGTCACCATGCCTGGCTAATTTTTGTATTTTTAGTAGAGACAGGGTTTCACCATATTGGCCAGGCTGATCTCAAACACCCCACCTCGTGATCCATCCTCCTCGGCCTCCCGAAGTGCTGGGATTACAGGCGTGAACCACCACACCCGGGCTACATGGTTTTTTTTTTAATGGCAAGTTAGAGCAAGCTAACTTCCTAGTCAATTCAAGAATGAAAACAACAACAAATAAATACCACTGTTTGGCATTATGGAGACAACGATGGGATTGAATTTATGAACTCTAGGCATTCTTTTTCCCTAATCCAGAGAAATCGCTACAAGGCCGCTTTCATTTCTTTTCCTAAGGAGGGACCACCTAGAACGCGCCGTCCCTGAAGGGACTAGATAAAGTCCAGGGCGGGACTTTAGTGCTGAGCCTTGTAAATTATCGATCTCACGCTTCAGTTTTCTCATCTGTGGCTTCATCTGAAGCGGCATGATGGTTAAGAAGGCTTTGGGTGAAAATGACTCAAAGTGACAAACCGGACACCTATTTAAAGCTTCCCAGTCTGTTAAAAGCATGTCCCTTCACTGCAAGACAAATACTGTGGGATCAACAAGCCCTGGAAACAGATGGAAGAAATTCCAAACACCCTCAGATGGTTCATGGTCAACTAGCCAGCCCCCAAATCCAGCAGCTGACCCCTGGGAGCCTCGTGCCCTGGAGTCTACATGTAGAAATGGTCATTTAGTTCATTTCAGCCATTAAAAAAGTATCTTTTGCTTAGTGCACAAGTATACAGCTAGGAGTGACAAAAAAAATGAAAAAGAATTCTATTCAAAATTTTTAGTTTGTGGGTTTGAAGATAGGTAAGAGGAACAAGGGAGCCAATGGTTCTATTACCCAAGCAGGGGCTCCCCCTGCTGGAAATCTATTTTGAAACCCATAAATTGTAAATGATGTATTCTTGAATTACCTATATGGCAGTGGAACAAGAAAAGCATTTAAACATTTAAGGCTGATATCATCTATCTACATAGGTAATGAAAGTGTTTCCTATACTTCTAGAGTTCAAATAAATAAAAGAAGATTCATCTGCTTTAGGATGAATAGAATGAATACAGAATGGGGTTATAAATTTTAAGAAAATGCACCAGAAAATGATTTTCTTGTTGTTGCTGTTGCTATTCTTAATTTGGCAGAGCAATAGAATTATCCTGAAAAATATCTAATGGAACCCAAAAGAGCAAGAGGGTAAAAGGGATGATTTTGTACTCAACACCCTGATAGACAATTAGGAAAGATTTTTCAGCTGCAGTCTATCTGAGATATAGACTCACCTTGTATTTCTCAGAAATTTAGCCCCTAACCATGTAAGCATCTCAAGATGATCGTCATATCTCCCCAACTCTCAAACCTACTGGCCCGAACAAGAGGAATCAACATGTTGAAGATTTTATATCCTAAATCTGTGATGCAGTAATACAGCTTAGGCATTTAAAACTCTTATGTTACCTTGGCTTCATTTGAAATTTTTTTAAAGAGAGAGGGAGAGGGAAAGTGAGAGAGAAAGAGAGAGAGACAGAGAGAGAGAGAGAGAGAGAGAGAGAACCAGTATAAATTCCAAACAGTATCATTTGAAATTCTAAACATGTAGATTTAAATTTTGGAATGCCCAGACTAGACTGTGAGTGATACGGTCTAAAAGGCATTATCCACTATGTCAAATCAATAAATCAATCATGAATTCTCTTGCAATTCACAACAGCTCCTTGCAAAAGAGTGCAACGATGCAAACACTGCCAAGTGTATAGAAATGACTCTTCCTATAGAGTGGCCAGCAAGACAAACCGACATTTTTCTCTGTACTAATAGAGATTGAGTTCATAGCACATCTCCTCTCTCTTCAACTCACAAACACACACACACACACCCACACACACACCCTAACAACACTTACGCTGTCTAACCAGCTGGGACTGCATTTCTCCCTTTGAACATCAAAGTGAGAAATCAAGATTCAATTCAGCATCATTTGCTGAGTACCTTCTGTGGACTTCATGGGAGATTTGTAACAAGGAGCCATGTCTAAAAGATTGTAAGAGGGAAGAGCATATGATATGTCCACAAATAAGCTTTTGAGTGTGAGTTAAGAAGAGTATTCATTTTTACACTGAACTGGAGATCCATGATTCTGTTAACACCTTGATTCTGACATATTCCAATTTACAGAAGGGACCTTCCTCACAGAGAATATAGCCTGCTCAAAGTTGGATCCACTAAACCTACTGTGGTATTGTAGATAATCAACAAAAATGTTCTGAGTTAAGTTGAAATGAGAATTATATTGAAATACTGTTTTATAGTCAGCTTTTATCATTTTACAATGTGATATGTAATGCAATGTATTGTGATTATATTTCCATTTTGATAAATATTCTTCTACAACAACATTTCTAATAGCTGCTGGCATTTCATTTTAAGTATGCATCATCATTTATTTAAATAATATTTTATTGTTGTTTCCGAGTTTTCCTGTTATAAACAAATCTGAAATGAACGCCTTTGAAGACGCTAAAACTTTGCACATGGCCTTGACTATTCCCTTAGAATAAAATCCAACAGGAAAAATTGCTAGGTCAAAGGATATTTTCATATGTGCTAATTTTTCTTTTTTTTTTTTTAGATGCAGTCTCACTCTGTGGCCCAGGTTGGTGTGCAGTGGCACAATCTTGGCTCACTGCAACCTCTGCCTCCAAGTTCCAGAGATTCTCCTGCCTCAGCCTCCTGAGTAACTGGGATTACAGGCACCCACCACCACACCTGGCTAATTTTTGTATTATTAGTAGAGATGGGGTTTCACCATGTTGGCCAGGCTGGTCTTGAACTCCTGACCTCAAGTGACCTGCCCACCTCAGCCTCCCAAAATGCTGGGATTACAGGTATGAGCCACTAATTTTGATATATATTCACAAATATTTCCCCAGAGAAAGTGTATCAATTTATGATCATATACTAATGTTTCTTTTCCTGTTTAGTAGACAAAGAATCTTATTTTAATTTGCAATTTTCGATTCATGTTTGGCACCTTTTATAATTCTTCATTTGCAAATCGCCTGGTTACATTCATCCATTTCTCTACCAGTATTTGCATTATTTTTTACTGATTGGCAACAAGTTTTTATATTCAGTATTGTAACACATTGATATATGTGTTAAAAAACATTTTTTACTCTTAAGAATAGAGATGGGGTCTTGCTATGTTGCAGAGGCTGATCTCAAATGCCTGGCCTCAAACTACCCTCCCATCTCGGCCTCCCAAAGTGTTGGGATAACAGGCGTGAGCCACCACACCCAGCCAAAAACATTTTCTCATTCATTTATTCATGATATGAATATTTATTAAAGATATATATCAAATTCTATAAGCAACATGTGAAAAAATAAGGTAACCAAAAAGAACAAAATATTGTTGCTTTAAGCTCCTGAGATGCCACACTGAACACCAAGAAGTAATATGTCTTCTAGCATTTTGTGGAGAAAATGTGTGAACTAAGCATTTTATTTCCAATCAATTCAGGTATTCAGTTAACAGAAGGACATTTTCAGTTATTCATAGATTTCAGAAATATTACATCCATATTTTCTTGACTAATTAGCTGAAGATGTCCTCCAACAAACTAAAAAATTAAGCCCACTTAAGGATTAAAGAATGAAGATGATATGGCATAAAATACTGGACCAGTTCTGAAAGCCACGAGAAGAGTGATAAGTAAAAATATTTACCGAGACAGATACAAAACTACAAAAGTGATTGTTTTTGTTTATTTTATTTATTTATTTATTTATTTATTTATTTTGAGATGGAGTCTTGCTCTGTCACCCAGGCTGGAGTGCAGTGGCGCAATCTTGGCTCACTGCAGCTCTACCTCCCAGGTTCACGCCATTCTCCTGCCTCAGCCTCCTGAATAGCTGGGACCACAGGCGCCCGCCACCATGCCCAGCTAATTTTTCGTATTTTTAGTAGAGACGGGGTTTCACCGTGGTCTCGATCTCCTGACCCTGTGTTCTGCCCGCCTCGGCCCCCCAAAGTGCTGGGATTACAGGCGTGAGCCACTGTGCCCGGCCAAGTGATTGTTAAGGATACAATCTATTTCCAAGTATATGTATGTGATAGGATACAGGAGATACTATCCCTAAATGTGGCATCTTGTCATACTGAATATTTTAAGCTGAAGAAAATTGAGAAAACCACGGAAGCGGAGAAGTCTCTCTCATCTTCTCTCCTGAAGACCCTTAAGTGACAGATGTCCTGCCCTATATCTGCAGGGAAGGAATGGTACACAGAGAGACCAAGAAAGCATCTGAACAAACCGGCTTCACTAAGTTCCCCCAAGTTTATCACCACTAGGTCACATCCGCTTCTTGTCCAATCATACACTATCTATCCATTCTTCACCAAACCTAAGCATAAAAATACAGTTTTTCTTGGGTCTTTGGGTCTTCATTTCTGAAGGCTCCTGTGTCATGTAAAACTTTGGTAAAATACATTTTTTATGCTTTTCTTTTGTTAGTCTGTCTTTGTAATAGGAGTGTCAGCCACAAACCTTGTCATGAATGAGGAAAATATATTACCTTTTCTTCCCAAATGCAGTAATATGAATTTTAAGAACCTAGTTCACCTTTTTCTTTTGCTTTTTTGAAACGGGATCTTGTTCTGTCACCCAGGCTAGAGTGCAGTGGCACGACTCTAGCTCACTACAACCTCAAACTCCTGGGTTCAGGGGATCCTTCCATTTCATCCTCACAAATTGCTGGGTTTACAGGCACACGCCACCATCCCTGGCTAACTTTTTTTATTTTTGTAGAAATGGCAACTTGCAATGTGGCCCAGGCTGGTCTTGAACTCCTAACTTCAAGTGATCTTCACACCTCAATTTCCCAAACCACTGGGATTACAGGCTTCAGCCACCATGCTCAGCCAAAAACCCAATTCATCTTAATAAAACCAGAGAAATCATGGATAAAGGGAAAAGAGGTGAGAAGACAGGAAAAGTTTATGACACTTTTCTATTTCATAGAAGTCTGAAAATTAAATAGATACGGGTTTAACGGCAATTAAAAAATGCAATAACATAAAAATACCTAGATATATGTCCTCGAAAACACTGAAAAAGAGATCATAGTAAAGGATACACAGTTCATGCCCAAAGAGGGGATGTTAAAAGTAAAAGCATACAGCGGGGTGCAGTGGCTCAAGCCTGTAACCGCAGCGCTTTGTGAGGCCGAGGCAAGCAGATTACGAGGTCAGGAGATAGAGACCATCCTGGCCAACATGGTGAAACCCCATCTCTACTAAAATACAAAAAGTTAGCTGGGCGCGGTGGTG
>NW_012105143.1:907989-909030 GCF_000951045.1 Mandrillus leucophaeus
ATGTTAAAAGTAAAGGCATGCAGCGGGGTGCAGTGGCTCACGCCTGTAACCGCAGCGCTTTTAGGGCTATGTAACCCTAAAATTAAAACCCATGAAACATAGCACACATACAAATTTAAAAATCAGTCTCATTAATGAACACCGAAAAAGCCATAATAAAATGTTAGCAAAAAAAAAAAAAATCAATGTATTGAAAGAATTATGCCCCAATAGGAAGGGGCCTGTATTTCATTAACAAACCATTCAATATTTAAAAAACCATTAATAGGATTCACCATAATAATTGCTTAAAGGCAGAAAAATAAAACAATCTTCCTGATAAAATCTGAAAAGATGTTAATATTTAATATAAATTATTGGTTAAATTCCCTATTGAGACTCAAGAAACGTTAGCACTAGCGTTGCCATTAAATTCAGAAAAAAAGAAAGAAAATGATATTCATTATCACATCTATTATTTGGCATGTTTTGGAAGTTCTAGGTGATCAGTAAGGCAATAAAGAAAATTAAGAACTTTTAGGAAAGGCAGAAGAGGCGTATTATATCTTTTTTTCTGTTTTTGCTCATGCAGTGATTATTTACTAACTTGTTAAAAGCTAAAATAATTAATTAGAAAAATATTAGGGAAAGGAAAAAACACAGTTCAGTAAGGGAACCAAGTATAAAACTGGTTTAGAAAATTCAACTAGTGGCCAGGCACAGTGATTCATGCCTGTAATCCTAGCACTTTGGGAGACTGAGGCTGGTGGATCACATGAGGTCAAGAGTTTGAGACCAACCTGGCCGACATGGTGAAACCCCATCGCTACTAAAAATACAAAAATTAGCTGGGCATGTTGGTGGGCACCTGCAATCCCAGCTAACTCAGGAGGCTGAGGCAGGAGAATTGCTTGAACCCAGGAGGCAGAGGTTGCAGTGAGTGGCTATCGGGCCACAGAGCTCCAGTCTGGGTGACAGAGTGAGACTCCATTTCAAAAAAAAAAGAAAGAAAACTCAGTTGGTTTCCAACATGCCCACAAGAACCAACAATAAGATATAGTG
>NW_012105143.1:909080-909725 GCF_000951045.1 Mandrillus leucophaeus
AGGGAATGCTTCCAGTTTTTGCCCATTCAGTATGATATTGGCTGTGAGTTTGTCATAAAGAGCTCTTATGATTTTGAGATACGTTCCATCTATACCTAGTTTATTGAAAGTTTTCAGCATGAAGGGTTGTTGAATTTTGTCGAAGGCCTTTTCTGCATCTATTGAGATAATCATGTGGTTTTTGTCATTGGTTCTGTTTACGTGATGGATTACATTTATTGATTTGCGTATGTTGAACCCAGCCTTGCATCCCAGGAATGAAGCCAACCTGATCATGTTGGATAAGCTTTTTGATTTGCTGCTGGATTCAGTTTGCCAGTATTTTATTGAAGATTTTCGCATCACTGTTCATCAGGAATATTGGCCTGAAATTTTCTTTCTTGTTGTGTCTCTGCCAGGTTTTGGTATCAGGATGATGCTGGCCTCATAAAATAACTTACGGAGGATTCCCTCTTCTTCTACCATTTCGAATAGTTTCAGAAGGAATGGTACCAGCTCCTCTTTGTATCTCTGGCAGAATTTGGCTGTGAATCTGACTGCTTCTGGGCTTTTTTTTTTGGTTGGTAGGCTGTTAATTACCACCTCAATTTCAGAACTTGTTATTGGTCTATTCAGGGATTCAACTTCTTCCTGGTTTAGACTTGG
>NW_012105143.1:909775-911447 GCF_000951045.1 Mandrillus leucophaeus
TTCATTATCACATCTATTATTTGGCATGTTTTGGAAGTTCTAGGTGATCAGTAAGGCAATAAAGAAAATTAAGAACTTTTAGGAAAGGCAGAAGAGGCGTATTATATCTTTTTTTCTGTTTTTGCTCATGCAGTGATTATTTACTAACTTGTGAAAAGCTAAAATAATTAATTAGAAAAATATTAGGGAAAGGAAAAAACACAGTTCAGTAAGGGAACCAAGTATAAAACTGGTTTAGAAAATTCAACTAGTGGCCAGGCACAGTGACTCATGCCTGTAATCCCAGCACTTTGGGAAACTGAGGCTGGTGGATCACATGAGGTCAAGAGTTCGAGACCAACCTGGCCAACATGATGAAACCCCATCGCTACTAAAAATACAAAAATTAGCTGGGCATGTTGGTGGGCACCTGCAATCCCAGCTAACTCAGGAGGCTGAGGCAGGAGAATTGCTTGAACCCAGGAGGCAGAGGTTGCAGTGAGTGGCTATCGGGCCACAGAGCTCCAGTCTGGGTGACAGAGTGAGACTCCATTTCAAAAAAAAAAGAAAGAAAACTCAGTTGGTTTCCAACATGCCCACAAGAACCAACAATAAGATATAGTGAAATAAAATCAATTCATGAAAGCCACAAGGTATGTAAATGCCTAGAAACAAAGTTAATACATATTAACATATTTATTAATGAAACTCACTAATATATATATATATTCATCTTTATAATGAAAACAAAAACTTTAGTAAAGTATAAACAAAGAACTGAATAGAGTTATTCATACTATATACCTGCATGGGAAGATATTGATTTTCCCCCAATTAATTTATGTTTAACCTAACTCTTTCAAAATAAAAACTGAATTTTTGTTTTTAAAATGGAAGGGCCTTCTTGTACAATATCTTACAGCAGATAAATTCTGGCTGAGAACTACTGGAAAATCTGGGTAAAATACCAAAAACAAAACAAAATCTACTTAAAAGCATTGAGAGATTCCAAAGGCACCAAGACTTGAGGGACTAGCAGGTTAGAGAGAAGGAAACCCACTGAAGTTAGCCCAACACTCTTTCCTGAACTTCCCCTTAAGGAATTTGCCAATGAATAAACAACAGACCAAGAGGTTGAAAAGTCCGGAAAGAAAATGCTAAGGGCAGAAAAAGCAAGCAGAGTTTTCAGCACCCAAAAGAGTTAGGGAGACAGAAATTGGAGCTGTGGTCTGCTAAGGCGTGAAGGGCGTGAAGGGTACATGACTCTGCAAAGAAAAGAAAGGCAAAGGAGCAAGCCGGATACCCTGGGCAGCTATTTCCCTCCAGGCATTCGCCACTCCCTGAAGTCCGAAAGCAGAGCAGAAAGCAGCTGCTAAGACGGCAGTTTCTAATCAAAACTCAGTTTCTGTAAACTCCTGAGACTGAAATATTTCTCAGAAGTGCCCAAGGATGGAAAATAAACGTCATCAAAACAATCCCCTGGGAAAACTCAGGATTGTGTTAGTGAAGAAATACGTTCATCTCCAATATCCTGTTTTGCTTTATGTTGCTCAGAAGGAATAAGAATCTCATCCCTTAAAAAAAAAAGAAAAAAAAAGAAGTAACCAAAATCACAAGAATAAAAGGTGTATTACTTTTTAAACTGAAAGAACAGACTTAATCAGGTAATTAGCAACCGCTGGGGCAAACAGCG
>NW_012105143.1:914157-915216 GCF_000951045.1 Mandrillus leucophaeus
GGGAGGCTGAGGCAGGAGAATTGCTTAAACCCAGGAGAAGGAGGTTGCAGTGAGCTGAGATCTTGCCACTGCACTCCAGCGTGGCGACAAAGCAAGACCGCATCTCAAAAAAAAATAAAAATAAAAAATAAAAAAGAAGTAAAGACATGCACAAAAGGATATTGCAGAAATGTAAACAAAAAGAAATGGGATGGCAATGTAATGTTCACACAAAGTAAAATCCAGAGCAATAGACGTTGATTAGGACAAATAGGGCCATGTTACATTCTCAATTCAGACCGGGATAATTCAGACAGGGCTATAACCATAAAAATTCCTTATGCATAACTATCATAGTATCAATACTAATGAAGCAAGAAATTATTAGAGATCAAAGGAAGATGTGGCAAAGAATAATAAACTGAATATTCAAAGACGGAAGGGAAAAGCAAGAAAAATAGAAGTGCTAATGAATTACAAAGAAATACATGAAATTGATAAATATAATACTTTTTAATAAATTAAGAGAGAAAACCACTACCAAGACTAATCAAGAAAAAGAGAAAACACAAACGTGCAAAATCACAAACAAGAACACTGGTACAGGAGCTTTAGAAGAACTGTCAGAAAAGCGCATATAACTTCATGAAAACAAAATAGAAAATCTGAATAAAATGTACCACTTCCTAAAAAAAATCTAAATTATCAAAATAAATTAGGAGTTCAAATGCTTAAGTAGGACACAAATCGTGGGACCAAAGTTTGAGAAAGCTATCAAATTGTCATCCTTTACTTGATAGGATAATTATCCGAGAGCCAAGATGTTTCCACTGCTGAGTTCCACGAAATTGTCAAGAAAACCAGTGAGACCTATGTTACTTAAGTCCCTTAATCACACACACAAATGTGTACTTGCGTCGTGTGACACCTTTAAAACCTGAGAAATGGTGAATAAAGGGAAAAGAGGTGAGAAGACAGGAAAAGTTTATGACACTTTTCTATTTCATAGAAGTCTGAAAATTAAATAAATACGGGTTCAACGGCATTTAAAAAATGCAATAACATAAAAAAAAAGATATA
>NW_012105143.1:915266-937703 GCF_000951045.1 Mandrillus leucophaeus
CTCTTTTGCATTTGCTGAGGAGTGTTTTACTTCCAATTATGTGGTCAATTTTAGAATAAGTGCCACGTGGTGCTAAGAAGAACGTATATTCTGTTGATTTGGAGTGGAGAGTTCTGTAGATGTCTATTAAGTCTGCTTGGTCCAGAGCTGAGTTCAAGTCCTGAATATCCTTGTTAATTTTCTGTCTTGTTTATCTGTCTAATACTGACAGTGGGGTGTTGAAGTCTCCCATTATTATTGTGTGGGAGTCTAAGTCTCTTTGTAGGTCTCTGAAGAACTTGCTTTGTGAATCTGGGTGCTCCTGTATTGGGCACATATATATTTAGGATAGTTAGCTCTTGTTGCGTTGATCTCTTTACCATTATGTAATGGCCTTGTTTTATCAGAGGCTAGGATTGCAACTCCTGCTTTTTTTTTTCTTTGCTTTCCATTTGCTTGGTAAATACTCCTCCATCTCTTTATTTCAAGCCTATGTCTGTCTTTGCACGTGAGATGGGTCTCCTGAATACAGCACACCAATGGGTCTTGACTCTTTATCCAATTTGCCAGTCTGTGTCTTCTAATTGGGGCATTTATCCCATTTACTTTTAAGGTTAATATCGTTATGTGTGAATTTGATCCTGTCATTATGATGCTAGCTGGTTATTTTGCCCATTAGTTGATGCAGTTTCTTCATAGTGTTGATGGTCTTTACTATTTGGTATGTTTTCGCAGTTGCTGGTACCGGTTGTTCTTTTCCATATTTAGTGCTTCCTTCAGGAGCTCTTGTATGGCAGGCCTGGCGGTGACCACATCTCTCAGCATTTGCTTGTCTATAAAGGATTTTATTTCTCCTTCACTTATGAAGCTTATTTTGGCTGGATATGAAATTCTGGGTTGAAAATTCTTCTCTTTAAGAATGTTGAATATTAGCCCCCATTGTCTTTTGGCTTGTAGGGTTTCTTCAGAGAGATCCACTGTTAGTCTGATGGGCTTCCCTTTGTGGGTAACCCGACCTTTCTCTCTGACTGCCCTTAACATTTTTCCCTTCATTTCAACCTTGGTGAATCTGACAATTATGTGTCTTGGAGTTGCTCTTCTCGAGGAGTATCTTGGTGGTGTTCTCTGTATTTCCTGAATTTGAATGTGGGCCTGTCTTGCTAGGTTGGGGAAGTTCTCCTGGATCATATCCTGAAGAGGATTTTTCAACTTGGTTCCATTCTCCCTGTCACTTTCAGGTACACAATCAAACATAGATTTGTTCTTTTCACATTGTCCCATATTTCTTGGAGGCTTTGTTCATTGCTTTTCATTCTTTTTTCTCTAATCTTGTCTTCATGCTTTATTTCATTAAGTTGGTCTTTAATCTCTGATATCCTTTCTTCTGCTTGAACAATTAGGCTATTGATACTTGTGTATGCTGCAAGAAGTTCTCATGCTGTGTTTTTCAGCTCCTTCAGGTCATTTATATTCTTCTCTAAACTGGTTATTCTACTTAACAATTCATCTAACCTTTTTTCAACATTCTTAGCTTCCTTGCATTGGGTTAGAACATGTTCCTTTAGCTCAGAGGAGTTTGTTATTATCCACCTTCCTAAGCCTACTTCTGTCAGTTTGTCAAACTCATTCTTCATCCAGTTTTGTTCCCTTGCTGGCAAGGAGTCATGATCTTTTGGAGGAGAAGAGGCATTCTGGCTTCTGGAATTTTCAGCATTTTTGCCCTGGTTTCTCCCCATCTTCATGGATTTATCTACCTTTTGTCTTGATGTTGGTGACCTTTGGATGTTGTTTTGGTGTGGACGTCCTTTTTGTTGATGCTGATACTATTCATTTCTGTTTGTTAGTTTTCCTTCTAACAGTCAGGCTCCTCTGCTGCAGGTCTGCTGGAATTCGCCAGAGGTCCACTCCAGACCCTGTTTGCCTGGGTCTCACCAGAGGAGGCTGCATAACAGCAAAGATTGATGCCTATTCCTTCCTCTGGAAGCTTCATCCCAGAGGGACACCCACTAGATACCAGCCAGAGCTCTCCTGTATGAGGTGTCCATTGACCCCATTGGGAGGCGTCTCCCAGACAGGAGGCATGGGGATCAGGGACCCACTTGAGGAGGCAGTCTGTCCCTTAGCAGAGCTTGAGCGCTGTGCTGAAAGATCCGCTGCTCTCTTCAGAGCTGGCAGGCAGGGACGTTTAAGTCTGCTGAAGTTGTGCCCTCAGCCGCCCTTTCCCCCAGGTACTCTGTCCCAGGGAGGCAGGAGTTCTATCTATAAGCCCCTGACTGGGGCTGCTGCCTTTCTTTCAGAGATGCCCTGCCCAGAGAGGAGGAATTTAGAGAGGCAGTCTGACTATAGTGGCTTTGCTGAGCGGCAGTGGGCTGTGCCAAGTTCAAACTTCCTGGCAGCTTTGTTCACACTGTAAGAGGAAGACTGCCTACTCAAGTCTCAGTAATGGCTGACGTCCCTCCCCTAACCAAGCTCAAGCATCCCAGGTCGACTTCAGACTGCTGTGCTGGCAGTGAGAATTTCAAGCCAGTGGATCTCAGCTTGCTGGGCTGCATGGGGGTGGGATCCACTGAGCTAGACCACTACTTGGCTTCCTGGCTTCAGCCCCCTTTTCAGGGGAGTGAATGGTTCTATCTCGCTGGCGTTCCAGGCATCACTGGGGTATGAAAAGAAACTCCTGCAGCTAGCTCTGTGTCTGCCCAAACAGCTGCACAGTTTTGTGCTCGAAACCCATGGTCCTGGTGGCATAGGCACTGGAGGGAGTCTCTTGGTCTGTGGGTTGTGAAGACCACGGGAAAAGCATAGTATCTGGGCTAGCATGCACTGTTCCTCATGGCACAGTTCCTTACGGCCTCCCATGGCTAGGGGAGGGACTTATCCAGCCCCTTGCACTTCCTGGTGAGGCGATGCCCCACCCTGCTTCTGCTTGCCCTCTATGGGCTGCACCCACTGTCTAACCAGTCACAGTGAGATGAGCCAGGTACCTCAGTTGGAAATGCAGACATCACCCACCCTCTGCATTGATCTTGCTGGGAGCTGCAGACCAGAGCTGTTCCTATTCAGCCATCTTGCCAGCCGCTGTATATTCACATTTCTTAAAGGATTTGCAACCATCACCACAGTGACTATGAAAACATTTTCATCTTCGTAAAAGGACATGTCGTACCATTTAGCTAGTACAATCCGACATTCCCTTTCCAACTCCCCAGGCCTAAACAACCACTAGTCTACTTTTTTTTCCTCTATGGATATCTCTGTTCTGGGCATTTTGTATAGATGAAATTACATAATATGTGGTCTTTTGCAATTGGCTTCTCTCATTTAGCTTAAAGTTTTCGAGGTGTATCCATGTTGTAGCACGTATCAGTAAGTCATTGTTTTTTGTGGACAAATAATGTTTTAGTGTCATTCCTAGCATCAAATAATGTTCTAGCATATAGATATACCAAATTTTGTTTATCCATTCAACAGTTAATGGACATTTGGGTTGCATTATGAATAAATGCTGTTATAATGCTGCATATCCATGAATTTCTGTAATACTATATAGTATTAGATAATTCACCTTTCATTAATATAATAATGCTGATTATCTGTATATGAATTTCTGTGTGGACATACGTGTTCATTTCTCTTTGGTACTTATCTAGGAGAGGAATTGCTGGGTCACGTGGTAACTCTATGTTTAATCTTTTGAGGAACTGTCAGAATGTTTTCCAAAGCAGTAGCACCATTCACATTCCCAACAGCAATGTATGAGAGTTCCAATTTCTCTATATCCGATGTGTTATTATCAGTCTTTTTTATTCTGGCTAACGTTAAATGTAAAGCGATATCTCGTGGTTTTGATTTGCATTTCTCTGGTGACTGATGACACAGAGTATCTTTTCCTATGCTTATTGGCCATTTGTGTATCTTCCTTGGACAAATGCCTTTTCAAGGCTTTTGCCCACTTTTTATTGGAATATTTGTCTTTTCACTGAGATGTAAGAGTTTATTACTTATTCTGGACGCAAGGCTCTTATCAGCCATATGCTTTGCAGATGTTTTCTCCTATGTGGTGTGTTGTCTTTTCACTTTATTGATGGTGTTCTTTGAAGCACAACAATTTTGAATTTTGTTGAAATCCAACTTATCAACTTTTTTGTTGCCTATGCTTTTGGTGCTATATCTAAGAATCCTTTGTCAAAAACTTTCATGTCAAAGGTCATGAAAGTTTGCCCATGAGTTTTCTTCCAAGAGTTTTCTAATTTTAGCTCTTACATTTAGGTCTTTGGTCCATTTTGAGTTAATTTTTGTATATGGTATTAGATAAAGGTCTAACATCATTCTTTTGCTTATGGATTTTCACTTGTCCCAGCACCATTTGTTGAAAAGCCTATTCTTTTCTCATTGAATGGTCTTGACACCCTTGTCAAAAATCAGCTGACTGAAGATATGTGAGTTTACGTCTAGACTCTCAATCATGTTCCACTGATTTATGCATATATTTTTGTGCCAATACCACACTGTCTTAATTACCAAAGTTGTGCAGTAAGTTTTGAAATCAAGATGTTTGAATCCTGCTACATTGTTCCATTGTTCTTCTTTTCAAGATTGTTTTGGTTATTCTTGCTCTCTTGCAATTCCATTTGAATTTTAGAATTGGCTTGCCAATTTCTATAAAGAAATATGCTGAGATTCTATTGGGAATTGCATTGAATCTGAACACAGTGTGGGAGCATTACCATCTTAACAATGTTAAGCTTTCCAGTCCATGAACCTGGGATGGCTTTCCTAGTATTTAGATCTTTTTAAATGTCTTTCAGTAATATTTTATAATTTTCACAGTATAAGTTTTGCAGTTCTTTAAATTTATTTCTATTTATTTCATCCTTTTTGATGCTATTATAAGTAGAATTGTTTTCTTAATTTAATTTTTAAATGTTTAATTGCAAGTATTTGAATTTTAGAATCAGCTCACCAAATATAATTGATTTTTGTATATTAATTCTTACTGAATTTACTAGTTCTAAATGGTTTTTAGTGGATTCCTTAGGATTTTCTATATACAAGGTGATATCATCTATGAATAGAGATAGTTTTAATGTTCTTTTCAAATCCGGATGCCTTGTATTTCTTTTTCTTGTCTAATTGTACTGGGTGGAACTCCCTGTATAATGTTAAATAGAGGTGTTGACAGCAGACATCCTTGTCTTGTTCCTGATCTTAGAGAGGAAGCATCTAATATTTCAGCAGTACACATGATGCTAGGTATGGATTTTTCATAATTGTCCTTTATCAGGTTGAGGGAGTTCCCCTTCGTTGCTAGTCTGTTGAGTGTTTTTATCATGAAAGGATATTGGATTTTGTCAAATGGGTTTTTGAGCCTATTGAAATGATCATGTGATTTTTGCTTTTTATTCTGTTTATGTTTTACATGAATTCATTTTCAGATATTGAGCGAAATTTGCCTTCCTCGGATAAATCTCGCTTGTCTGTGGTGTATAATCCTTTTACATAGAGCTGAAATAGTTTGCTATCATTTTGTGAAGAATTTTTGAATTCATATTCATAAGAAATATTGGTCTGTAGTTTTTATTTCTTGTGATATCGATGGTTTTGGTACCAAGGAAACACTGGCTTCATAAGAAGAGACCAGTGTTACCTACCTTACTTTTCTATTTTTAGAGGAGTTTGTTAAGAATTGGTAATAATTCTTCTTTAAATATTTGGTAGAACTCAGTAGTAGTGAAGCCATTTGGGCCTGGGTTTTTTTATTTGTGAATAATGTATTAGTAGTAATATTAATATATCAATCTCTTCACTCATTCTAGGCCTATTCATATTATCTATTTCATATTGAGTCAGTTTCAGTAATTGTGTCTAAGGAATTTGTCCATTTCATCAAAGGTGTCTAATTTGTTGCATACAATTATTCATAACATTTCTTTATAATTTTTTGTTGTTGTTTGTGGAGGATCAGTATAATGCCCCTTCTATCATTGCAGGTCCTCAAGGCAGACAGGTTCCCAAGGAAGCAAAGCTGTCCCATAGATAAGAGATCAATAGCAATCATGACCAAAGGAACTGATAGCAGATAAGCTGTTTCTACTCAGGTGTTTTATTCTAACCTTTCTCTGTTTGGGGGCACTCCATGAGTTACATGTAGAATATAAGGCTAGACTGTCATCCGACTTGGTATAATTTTCCTGGAGACTAAGCTGAAAATACCTATTAGATTCTTCAAAATATACATGCCCTTTGTTTTGGCAACATCCTTACCAGGAATTTAAGATTTGGACATACTTTTAAAAACTCACCAATATTCACGTACAAGGATGTCCACAGAAATATTTTGATTAATAATAAAAACTAGACACAACCAAAATGTCTGTCAATGGAGGGCTTTATTTAACATATTAAATAAAGGTTTGTACAACAATACAATTAAATACTAATTTTGAAAGAATAAAATAGTGTTCACTAAAAAGCATGAGGTATATGCTGGTATAGAATGGTATAGAATGATCTGAAATTTTTATCATTAAATGAAAAGTGCAAAACAGTGTGAGCAGTATGATCACTTTTGTGTACATTTTAAAAATACACAGATGGATATACGTATGTGGGCAATTTTTTTTCTTGGAAAAAATCATAAGAAACTCTGTCTTATGGTTACCTTTGGCAAAAGACTGTGGGTAGGTGGGAAAGAGGCTTTCAAATTGTATTTTTTCCTCTAGATACAAGATAGGATGTTATAATCCTAGATATATGGTTTTTGTTTGTTTGTTTTTTTAATGCCAAGGGTGTTACCTGGGTAGGGAGATTAAGGGGCCATTTTTGGTTGTCTTCTTTGTTCTTATCCATATTAATTTTTAATGAAATGTTAGAAAAGTTTATGAAATAAAAGTGTATGTTTTCAAAGTATCAGCTTGTGAAATAAAATTCCTAGTTTTCTTAATCTCACATGCATCTCATGGCCACCTGTGCCACCTTAAAACTATCTGAGTCAAAAGCAGAGTAGTAGGTCGCTACTGAAAACCTCAGAAAAGAGAAGTCCTGCCGTCACCTGAAGACAGAAGAGCACAAGGTACCTGAAGGTGGCTTTATGCTAGGCCGCTGCTACTCAAAGTGTGGTCGGTGGACAAGCAGCATCCACCTCACCCAGGCACTAATTGGAAATGCAGAATCTCAAGCCCCACCTGGGCCTGAAGTTTCAGAATCTGCATGCTATCTATTTCCCAGGTGATTCACTAGCATGTTGAAGTATGAGGCCTCCTGCACTAGCTTAGAGGTGTCATCCCCAGTTGCATGCTGTAATCACCAGAAGTGTTCTTTAAACCTCACAGTCTGGGATAGGTCCCATCATGGAAACAGGGAATCCAAATCTCTAATGGGAATTCCTGTATGGGAGATTCCAATGTGCAGACTGATACTGAGAATCCTGCATAACAGTCAACGTCTCTCCTTCATGCTCTTTCAAATACACCTCTGTTGTAGCATGTGTGATAACCACTCTAATCCTTAAGAGTATAGGTACTAGTCACTATGCTGAACAGTTTATCCATATAACTTCCTTTAAATCCCCACAGCCCTACACCCTTGGTATTGGCATCCCTGTTTTGCAGATGAGAAAACGGAATCTTAGTGTTTAAGTAAACTTTTCAGGCTCCTATGGCTGGTAAGCAGCAAAGGACAGGCTCAAACCCAGGCTCTCATTTCTATGCTCTTAACCCTATTATAATATAGTCACTTGTTTACTTGTACCTCTCCTAAAATGTGACCTTTCGATGTTAAGATATATGTCATTCCTTCTTTATCTTTGGTACCCAATTCAAAATAGCTGCACAAAACATATGAAGGACTATCAAGTGCATCATTTGCTTGTTATTTTGCAGACACACAATAAAAGGTCAATGGGTAAAAATATAGACGCAAGAGACACAACTCAGAAACCCTGAGCTGGGTGACAATGGTGGCCTTTTCTCTCCTTCAGGATGGCACTAGGAGCTCAGTTGGTGCCAACCAATGTTTTATCTGCAAGAGTGGCCTCAAGTCACCATCATTCAGACCTTTCACCATATCATACCTCAAGGTTAGGGATCTGAGATGCTTATGCCAACGTTCCCGGTATATCACGGCAGCTCATGACATGCCTCCATGTTTTCCATGTGGGTCATCAGACAACAGAGCACCAGAGAGGGTTGAACTAAATGAATACTCAAGTTCTTTCCAGTCCATTTACAGCTTCCATTTCAGCTACAATTCCCAACTGTCTCCAATTAGCAGACATTTGCACAGATATCATGAAGGCACCATGTGCTCATAGTAGCATGTAAAACAGCTATGATTTTGGTGCCTTAGCACCATCCTATAACCCAAATCTCCAGCGCAACTTTGCTTTCCACTGAAGCTCTTCATCCTGCTCCAACAGGCACCTTGTACCCACACCCAAGTCCCCACAAAAACTCAAGAGAGACCAGTGAGTTACTCTGATGTTTATTTTAATGCATCTTAGTCCACACAGTTGGTATAAAATCAGAAAATGCAAAGCAAAATCAAAAGGTCTGGAGTCTTAGCATCAGAAGGGCACCGTATATACATCTACAGTTGGTGGCCAATACAAGTCATCGCCAGACAGTCCTTGGAGGCACAGAACAGCCTAGACCCAGCCAAGCTCTGGGAACTCATGGTCCCAAGGAGTCTAGACACTTGTTCTGATGCTCTGACCGTAAGAAAAATGTGGGAGTGATGAAGGCTTTATGATTTACTCATTATAGTAATAATAGCAGCCTAGCTAGGTACAAAAGCAGTTATAAACCATTTATATTACACATAATTATTCAGGTCTCCATTCTATCTTATGTTGTAAAATTGTTAATTGGATTTCCAGTGAGTCGTTTAGATGATTAGTGATAATAAGGAATGGTAAATCCATAGCACCATTTCAAAGATTTGTTGTCACTGATGTCTCATTTAGATGTGTGACCGAGATACTCCACCTGTAAGGGCAAGTATGCCAAAGCCACAAGCCGTGTTTTTGCGAGGGCTCCAGTTTGGGCATTTTGTCCGTGTGCGCGTAAAGCTTCACACAGAGGTTCAGGCAGCGGCCGTTTCTGTTGGATGCACCGGGTCACCCATCAGAAAAGGGCTTTTGGACATTTGGGGTTTCTACCCACACTTTGGTTTTCTAAATGAGGTGGACTGGGAGGGAGGTATCTTCTTTCAGATGAAAGGGAAGGGGCAAGATGGAGTTATTTTATTTCTGGGTAAAACAAAACAAACAAACAAAAAACAAAACAAAAATACTGAGCTGGATTATACTGTTAGGATGTAAAGTTCCTTAGCTACTTCTTTAAGGTTCAACACGAGGCTGATGGTCAACATAAAAAGCAAACAATACTATGTACATATATGTAAAAAGTGTTATAAATAGGTTTTATAAACCGGAGATATTATATACATCTCAATCAACAGCAACCCCCACCTCCACTGCTTTCTGTTTGGTTTGGTTTGAGTTTGGGATTTTCCGCTAGCTCTTTTTTTTTTTTTTTTTTCTGTTTTCTAGTTTCCCTTCCTCCCTTCCCTGTGTACGCTCAGAGCCTCAGACAGACTGTCTGGGCGCCTCATTCGCGTTTCCGCAAGATCACGTAGATGACACCGCTGAGAAGGGCCAGGGGGAAGGCCACCCAGGCCAGGATGTAGGCAAAGCCGTAGGAGTAATCCGAGTTGAGATGCCATTCCGGGTGCCTCACCGTGTAGATGGCCGCAGCACTCATCACACACAGACCTGGGGGAGGAGAGGGACAAGCTGGGTGAGGGAGAGTCCATGGTAGAGTGGCCCCGTCTCCGCCACCCCAGATGCTGACAAACGCTGGATAGGAAGAACATTTCCACCTCTGGAAAGAAATCTACTTCCAGGTCCAGAATTGAAAGGAGGTAGCTCGAAAATATGGAAACAAGGAAAATGACTTGCTCTCTACTTCCAATCTCGGCCATCCAGGCCTTAATCTCTGAGGGTTTTATTTACCTTTTCTGCCCTATTTCTCTTTCTTTAACTATCACCAGTTGCCAGGCCACACTATATGGCCAGCAGGCATTCAGGCTGCAAGAAAAACCTACCTGTCTCTTTGCAAGGGTGGTTGGGTATGGAAGCCCCTGGAAATCTATGCGCCACTCTACAAATGAGTAGTGGCATTATCTGAAGCCAATGGAAGTGAAATGACATTTTACCATTATTGGAGTCACGCCACGGTAAAAGGATTAAGCTCCATGCAGACCACAGGGGCCTATGGTCCCCCTAGCAGAGTTGCCATGTACCAGGTGAAGCAAGCAATGACTATGGACACTGCCAAATAGACAAAGAAATGTGTGGAGGGGAAAAAAGAAAGTGAGGAAGAAATGAGGACGCAGCAGACAGTACGAGTGGGAAACCACGCTGTGGAGGGTGAAAATGATCAAAGGCAAGCTCCATTTCCCTGGGTGCCCCAAGGTTGCATCTGAAGCCCAAGGAAGGCTAAAGGGCATTGGATACGCAGGCGGGTCAAGCGACCCTCCCTAGCCCACCACTGCAGCCCTTCGGTGTGGGAAAGAGAAGAAAGACCTCCACCTTGGGCCCTGTGGAACAGCCATGCTCAAACTGATGGCCCCAGCCCACGTGACAGTCAGCGCTCCCCCACGAGGAGGGGTCCAGTGATGTCAGCACCCCAGCCTGAAGCTGCACAAAGCCTGGTCTGTTTCCTCCCTGAAAACAGGGTCTTTGAGAAGCTCTGAGTGACTCCATTATAAATCCAGTATGCCGTGTGGGATTCATGCAGTTCCAGAGCTCCCAATGCACCCGCCCCCCCGGCCACCTACATCTAACCTCACTGCTATTTGGGCTGCTGTTTTACTGGACACTGCAACTTTGTTTGAGGACAGTACAGAAGTGGGAATACGCCACAGGAACCACCCTGTTAAGCCTGTCCTCCAGCAACTCAGAGGAGAAAACTCCCGCTTGATTGGACCCCGTCAAGAGAGCCATACAATAGTCTTGGAACCAAGATGGGACAGCATCCAGGACCTGCCACCTACAGGAAGTTCAGAAAACGGCAAAGATGGCCATGTCAGGAGCGAAATCATCGCTGGTTAATTGTTGATTGAGGAAAACAGCAGTTTTGATCTGCTGGGGACACACTTTATTTGCCTTGAGGTCCAGGATCCTTAATTATCTTGTCCCACTGTTCCATAGTTTGCCTCTCCAAAGTGCTAACTCTTGTCTTTAAGAAATATTGAAGTTGGCCAGGCACGGTGGCTCACGCCTGTAACCCCAGCACTTTGGAAGGCCGAGGCGGGTGGATCACGAGGTCAGGAGATCGAGACCATCCTGGCCAACACGGTGAAACCTCGTCTCTACTAAAACTACAAAAATTAGCCGGGCATAGTGGCGGGCGCCTGTAGTCCCAGCTACTCGAGAGGATGAGGCAGGAGAATGGCGTGAACCCGGGAGGCGGAGGTTGCAGTGAGCCGAGATCACACCACTGCACTCCAGCCTGGGCGACAGAGCAAGACTCCGTCTCAAAAAAAAAAGAAAGAAAGAAATACTGAAGTTGTCTCTTGGGCTCTGTCTGATTTATCTAATGAGGGCAGGGCTATAAAAAAGGAAACATGATCTTGGCAGAGAGCAAGGTGTTAACAGAGTGCTAGCAGGGCAGGACAACACTTACTGTCATGCAGGCAGGGCTCCCAAATGGGCTGTCTAACCAGATCTGGCATGAGAAATGCCTCGGGAGCTGAGTGGACCAGCTACTTCCCGATTTCACTGGCTAAGAGGAAATATCAGATTCCATCTTTGAACAAGAGGGACAGAAAGAGGCAATATACAGAAGTGCAGTGACTACACAGCTTAATGTGTATGACTTTCATCTTAGTAGAATCTCAGCAGTGAATGACTCTAAGCTGAACTGTGATAAGCAGTAAACTCAGATACCTACAAAGCCAAAGAGAGGATACACACTTTATATGATTGTTGTCAGGAGACTGATGTTTTAGGGAATATATTATTACGAGATTGTCTGCATGTAAAGCAATAGATGCACACTGAAAGAGAGAAGAATGATTCTTTGGCTGGGTTCCTGCTGTCTGCAACCCAACGCAGTTAATGTCATCCAGTGGTCATCTCCAAAAGCCAAATAGTCCTCCTAATAAGTGGATTGTCACTCACTTTCTCAGCAACCAGTAGGTGCAGATGCATCACCAGGTCCCCGTGGCAAGGGTAAGTGAGGCCCTGAGGCACAGGCAGATGTTCTGCTCTTTGGCAATGACTGGGACTCCCTGGGAGTGGCCTGAGTCTGGGAGCATAGGTCGGCTTAAAGCAGAAGGACACTGACCCTGTCCGGACAACACAAATGTGCGCTGGGCGTTCAACTTACAAGAGTTTCTCCCTGTCTCAGGATGGCTAGGTCTGCAACAACTTCCTGCAAGTTCTCCCTAAAGCCCCTTTGAAGAGAAAGTCTTAAGCTCCTTTAACAGTGACTGCAACTCCACATGAGTGATTAGAGCCCAGAGGTTTTGGAAGGGAGCACCCAAGGAGCCAAGGTCAAAGGAAGCAGCTGAGGGAATTCCCAGTACATCTTTATCATCTCCACTCCCTTTGGTTCAGTGAACATTTAATGAGTGCCTACTGCATGCGGGCACTCTTCTAGCTGCTGTTCTAGATGCACCAAGGTAAGTGAGACGTGGCTCCTACCTTAAGGACTGTGTGTCTAGAAGACAGACATTTGCATATAATTTCGAGATCGTCCGATGGAATTTCAAGAGAGGGAAGGAAATGCAGCAGATGCCCCAAGAGCATAGACGGGCACTGAGTCCATACTGGGGAACTGGAGAAGCCACACGGACTCTCATATAATAGGCTGATAGCTCACTAAGGGTCAGGAAAGAAAGGACCTTACATGACATGTTAAGGAAGTTGTGATGAGAAGCCTCTGAGGAAGCTTCAGCAGAGGAGAAACATGATCAGATGCATGTTTTAGAATGATCACTCTGGCCACAGTACAGAAAATGGATTCACAGGCAGGGACAAGGCAGGCAGCTGGAAGGCGCATGAGGAGGCCTTTGCATAGCTGCACTGGGGTTAGTGAGTCAAGACAAAAGAAATGGGTGTAATGCCTACGGAGGATGCTGACCAAACACAGGACTCAGTAGAAGGCTGACTGTGGGGCGAGGGATAGAAGAGAGGCCAGCACGACCGCCTGATGTGTTCACTCAGGCAAGTGGGAACACGGCGATGTCTCAGAAGCCAGGGGAATAAAGCTTCAAAGAGTGAGTAGCTAACAGTATTGAAAGGAGCAGAGTGATCCAACAAATTAAAGACTTCAAAGTGTACTTTGGTAACCTCAGCAAAAGCACTTTCATTTGAGAGCCTGGGGCAGAAGCCAGAGAGAAGTTGGTTGGAAGGGATGTCAGTGAGACTACCGGGGTGGTCACTGGAAGGTGCAGCTATGATGTTGGGTTGATGAGTGGGTGCCTCTGTCTCCCTCCCCCTTCATCCTCAGGGCAATAAGCTAGGGCAGGAAGGGGCTATGAGGCCTGTTCCTCTGAAAGCAAGAAGCTTCTCTGTGTTTCTGTGATTGAAGCCCACTCCTTTTTCATTTTCGGTATCAAGTGACCATTGCTGCCTAGAAAGCCACCCATAGCATTGACTCTGATCTGGGCATGGCCAATGAGACATCCATAATCATTTACCCCTAACAAAAATGTCTAAATGTGGTATTCTACATAAGCCATCTTTGAATCACTGTGAACAGGATGGCACTGAACTTTTATTAATTCCCCCCACCAAATTCTTTTTTTTTTCTTAGAGAGGCAGGGTCTTACTCTGTCACCCAGGCTGGAGCAAGCACAGAGGCCTGATCATAGTTTACTGTAGTCTTGACCTCCCAGATTCAAGCAATCCTCCTCCCTCAGCCTCCTGAATAGCTGGGACCACAGGCGTGCTCCAAGGCACGTGGCTAATTTTTAAATCATTTTCTGTAGAGATGGCATCTCGCTTTGTTGCCCAGGCTGGTCTCGAACTCCTGGCTTCAAGCAATCCTCTCACCTCAGTCTTCCACAGTGTTGGGATTACAGGCATTAGCCACCACATCTGGCCCAAATCCTTTTATTCTAAATGCTCTATAGCTATATTGATCTTTCTATTAACAAAACAAATGAGCAACAATAACAAAAAGAGCAAGTGAAACTCACTCACGAGTGCCCTCTACTCTTTCTGTTCTTAATCCCACTAACTACACATTTGACTTGAGTTTGATTCTGCCAAGAAAACACAATTATCTAATCATCCAACCAATAGTTTTATTCAGGCTCCTCTATGTGCCCCACATGGAGCTTGATGCTGGGTATAAGCAGTGAAATAAATCAAAACGTGCAAATCTTCCTTTTAGGTCTGTGTCTAGGTTAATTTCTAGATGTTTTCCAGTCTAGTGTGACCCAATCCAACAGAGCTAAGGCACGGATAACTACTGTCTAGGAAAAGATGGCTATAGGTTCTGAAAATAAGAATGACGCCAAAGTCCAGACACAGGATCAGGATGTTTCTTCTCTAAGAAGTTGGTTTAGCTATTTCTGGGGAAATATCCTAGAAAACCTCACAGTGGGATTAGGGACAGTTTAATGGCTATGTCAGTGGTTCCCAACCCTAAATGCACGTCAGAGTCACCTAGGCAGTGGATCCATCCCAGAACTATTAAATGGGCTCCAGGGATGAGGCCTGAATACTGTCTTTTTTTTTTTTTTTTGGAGACAATCTCACTCTGTCACCCAGGCTGGAGTGCAGTGGCACAATCTTGGCTCACTGCAACCTCCATCTCCTGGGTTCAAGTGATTCTTCTCTGCCTCAGTTTCCCAAGTAGCTGGGAATACAGGTGCGCACCACTATACCTGGTTATTTTTTTTATTTTTAGTAGAGACAGGATTTCACCATGTTGGCCAGGCTGGTCTTGAATGCCTGACCTCAAGCGACCTGCCCACCTCAGCCTCCCAAAGTGCTGGGATTACAGGCGTGAGCCACTACGCCCAGCCCACTGTCACTTTTTTAATAAAAAAAAGGACCTCAGGTGATTCTGATGCACTACTCAGGTTGAAAGCACTGAACTAAAGGAAGGAGGCTTTTGATATGCATTTAAGAAGCAGCCAACCTAATGCAATCAAGAAGAGATAGTTCCTAACTGTAAGCCTGGTGGCTAAGTAAGGAAGAGATGATCTGGCAAACCATGGAGACCCCACACGACACACAGAGCTGTAATCTAGAGCAAGGAGACAGAGACAACTCCCAAACCTACAGTCAGCTCCAAGACCCCTAACGTCTTTCATGTGCTTTTCCTGAAAGCTCATGTGTGCCATCCATAAAGACTACAGCTGGGTCCACCAAGAGGAAGCTGTGCAGAGATAATGCAGCCCATAATAGCCACTTCCGGAGACTACACAGAGATTCTAGTGGTTTTCACTTAAAATGCTCCAGTGCATTGGACAGGCATTTGCCGGGCATGCACGCTCGTAGATTTTACATCCCGTGAGTGTGGAGCTACTTTCTTCTTCCTTCTGTCCTCCCTCTCTTTCTTTCTTTCTTTCTTTCCCTTCTTTCTTTTCTTTCCTTCTGTTTGTCAGTTTTAGCTTTTCCAACTATTTCATTGACGTTAAGTTGTCCCTTCCCAGGTTTTCCCAAAACCTGGGTTTCTCATCTCCAACAACCCTACGCTAATTAGCTCTTTAATTACTAACTTCTTACTAGTCTGTGAGTCAGAAAACCACATGATAAAATTGACTTAGAACTGTCACACAATAAGAGAACCAGGAAATCTCCAAGTAGAGTTCCTAACTCTTTCAGTTCTCAGCATTAGTGGAAAGACCCTGCAACCATTTCCAGTGCAACATCTTAGAGATCTGAGGTTCCCTGGAGACCAACTCTCAGATGACATTGACTGAGATTAACAACGGAGGACAGGACACTCTCCGGACTTACAAAATACAACTGCTATTACAGCTCAGCATTTCAAATTCAAGATAACTTCCTATTCAAATGTGGACCAACAGATAACTGAAAATTCAGTCTCATGAGAGGTAAGCAGCTAAATGTGAAAGGGATAAAGAGGACAAAGTCATGTGCTTTTACATTCGGAATTCTGCACTTCCAGCACAGTTCTAAACATCTTGTATTGACTTGGGAGGAGAATGAAGATAGTGAAGCAAGAGTGGATTAGTAAACGTACTTAAATTGCAATACCTAGAAGAGTGTTTGGCTGAACTGAAATACTTTTAACACACAGTGCAGTTACATGAGTGACCTAAGTGTTCTTATCTCTGTACTTTGAGTTTTGGCCTAAAACGATGTAATGATGTTGCTAGAAAGACATTGCTAAAGGACTTAAAGCCGAATCAGCTCAACAGGATGAAAGAAGATGAAGGTACTAGCTAACCCAAGGAGCCCGTTCAACAGCAGCTTGCTGCTTCTTGGCTCCATATTTTCAGTGTGACTGGGTCTTATGCCACAGGCTTGTATTCATCACAGATGTTTGGAACTTCAGAATAATACATGATGCAAATTTGCATTTACCTTGCACTGTAAATCAGTTCCAATAAAAGATAATATAAAAGCCAGAGCTTCTGCCTTGGATTTTGTGTTCTTTAAATTTTTTGGTGGATGCTGTCTTTAAAATATAAGGAGAAGTACCTCACTATATTCAGCGTAACACTCACTCATCCCTGTCATGAACTGGGTGACCTTGGGCATTCATTTACCCTCTGGTGGGCTCAAATTATTCATCAGTAGAATAATGAGCCTGTACAAATAAAATGTGATTTTTTTCACATCAGACGGGTAATGTGCCAACATCATAACAAGGTTTGAGGGAGGCACATCTCACACATGAGCATGAAAACCCAGTCATCGCTTATGAAACTAACATTTCAATATAAATACATTATGAAACTTCTGGTTCTAAATCCATATTATCTTGAGGGCATATCCACTGATGCAATGGATATGATCATTATTTGATTTGATATCAAATTAAAACAAGTAAGCAAAAAAAAAAAACCCCAGAATATGTTACAGTTGTCTTTATTACAACTGAAAATTGAGTGAGTAAGGATAACTCTTCACTTTAACGTACCTAGAAATGATATCTCCTTGCATAATTAGTCATTTAACAGAGCCGGCAACCATCCAGGAGCTTGGCTTGGTGTCAGAAGACATGGGTAAGTAGCAAAGCACTGTCTGGTTTTGAAATCTCAAAATCGTGAGTATTGAAATGTTGTATTTAAGTATTTAATGAGAAGTGGTTAATCATTTACTTCCTTTTTTCAGGAAAGGGGAACTCTCTGGCTTCTAGACAAGGTCACCAACTCTAACCTCGGGCTGTGTCTTCCCATACAACCCTATTTAAGGCATTATATCCATCAAAAACACATGGGCTGCTTTCAACCTTCCAATGACTGCTCCTGAGTACAGGGTGGTAAAATGGTACCACAGGCATTCTGACAACCAGCTCAGAGAAGAGATGTTACATCCTTTGCCCTCTCAGAGGGTCAGAATTGAGAACATCTCACAGTACCTAGACATACTCTGGTACATATGAAGTTTGTGATCCATGAATTTGGACCACGGAATCCACCACTACATCTGGCTCTTACTTCTGTCCAATGCCCTGCTGGCTCCGTCAACAGTAAGTCAACAGACAGACATATAAGAGTTAATGAAGCAAGATGCTAGGCAGAATCCAGAAAAAAGTTGGAAGATGTCACCCTGTGTAATAGAAGTTTCTAGGTTCTGCACACCGTGCATATTTAAAATGTATTTAATGAGGGAAATTGAAGACAGTTTAGGGAGGAGATTAAGGAGACCTCTCATGTGTTTTCATGTGTTGTCATGGCCCATGTTTGGAAATGACAATATGTAACACAAGAACACCAAAATGAAGATATCAGAGGATGACAACAGTCAATCAAAGCCCAGTGGAATCTAGAAACTGGAAACAAGGAAGGTGAGAATTTGTCAGTGTGACTTCATCACTACCTGCTGGTAGAAGACACATACCTGATAACAACTTTGCCAGTTCTTAGCACATCGGGGCCATTTTCTGGAGGCATAATGTAATCTACAGGAAACAGCTCTCGAGCCTGACCTTTGCACTACGGATAGCCTCAGTATTCACCTCCGATTATGTGTCCAGATTGCCGTTTCATTCTTGGTGATACGCCTGGCTTGGGTGGGGACCTTCCTTTCAGATCCTCTAAGTTCTCTTTCATATGCATCTCATTCCAGGGAGAAGAACAGAGTTCTAAGTCCCAAGTTCTAAGACACATATACGTACACACCCACACATACAAGCACCCACACTCGCTTTATGGAAAGCATCCAATGGGGAGACTCATGAACATCAGCCATTCTGAGGCCACATCCTTCTACTAAACTAATCATTCCGCAGACTTGGATAGGCCCCGCTTCCACACGGACTTTACCATCCACAACTTACCAGCAAGGATTTGGAAGATTCCAGTGATGTAAAACCTGCCCCCTTTGGTGAGGGTGAAGAGTTGGCAGAAGAACAGGAACAGAGACAGAACGCTGAAGATGATCGACAGGATCATCGTGGCCTGGACAGACTGCAGCCATTCTGGGGAAAAGAGACACTTGGTTAGGAGAGCTGGCCCCGGCTGGGGGAGGGCTCTGCCTCAAGGGGCAGGGCCTGAGGGGCGGTGACTGCTGACAGCACAGTCCTCACAGGCAGCAGAAGCAGAAGCCCTTTTTCCTTAGCAGAACTCAATTTACTTTCACAATCTAAAAAGTCTTTCTTTATTTCAGTTTCTATTGGAGGAAAAAAATATATACATATATACATACACATATATGTACCGATATATACATATACACACACATATGTACCGATATGTACACATTACATGTTTATATACCTATATGTACAAATATGCACATATATGTATGTGTTTCTATATATATGTGTGTACATACACGTATACAAATACATGACACACACATATATATAAAACACATATGAACATTTAGGGAAGGGCTGTAAAAAAATGTCTATAGTTCCACCACTAGGAGTTAAAGTCATTTTAAAATATATTGAATTTCCTTCCAGTGTTGGTGCAAATGTGTTATTTATGTACATGTGTCTGTGTTAAAGAGGGCCTGAGCCCTGCCTACTGCCTTCCCTCTTCTTGCCCTCAGGGGTCTTTGAAGAGCTTATCGGAACTTCTGCATTCCAAGAAAAATAGTTTAAAACCACTGTTCAAATTATCTGCATTCCCCAAGGAGAGGTAAAGATCATGGGAATGGCTGTTAGAGCGCAAACTAATTTTTTAGAAGAATGGAAGAAAATACTGATGGAGGTATGCTCTCCATAGGTATGGAAATCCATTTGCCTGGGCAACCTGTATTTTTTTTTTTTTGGAAACTCTGATCATGGCCATTAGCCTCAGCGCAGAGCGGTGTGTGATCACAAACCACCAGACGGGATGAAGGCTTACACTTCCTTATCTCTGTTGAACCCCAAATCTCCAAGTTTCCAACTGAAATTCAGGCAGGAAGACAGTGCCTCCTATGATTTCTTCAGTTCACCATCTGCTGCAAATTCATGTCATTTCAGGGAGGAAAGAAGCAGCAACCTGAGTTCCACACTGTAGAGGGAAGCTCAGGGTAAAAAGCTGCATTTGGCCTCTGTCTTGTCTTCCAAGTGCCACAGAATGCTGGGGGCAGGCACCGCTCTCATGGAGGAAGAGCAACTGGGGAAGCTGCAGCATTTAATCCTTTCAGCTCAGTAACTGCCATATGTAATGTCTTCAAAAGCATACCTCAATGCTTCAACCAGTACTCACGGTTCTGAAACCTGGATGGTTTATAATTAAAAACTGAGTAAGATAAACTTGTTTTGAGTTGTAAGCAGCTCAAGGCAGAATTTTAAGGGTGCCAATTAGGTTAACCGTTACTAGAGTTTCACATAAGATGTTTCCAAGGCACAGACTGGAAATATTTTAGAGTTGGAAGAAACCTGAGAGATCAACTAGTCCCGCTCCTTTGCATTGAAAGAGAATTCCAGAGGTGTTTTCCTGAGTCCAAATGACACAGCCAAAAATCTGAGAGGCCTTTGATTCTAGTCTAGTACTCTTCACATTCAAGCACAACATATGCTTCTTTTATTTTTTCAATTTCTTTGTCAATTAAAGTAAGAAAATAATGGCTATAATAATGGGGTTGTGAGCCATCCTGATGTCACTCTTACATAACCTTAATTAAATGTTGGTCTTTATCCAGCATAGCGGCTCTTCTGGAGGAGCACTTTGCAATAAGGATAATGTTCCCATAATATTATTTGCTTAAAATAAAAAAATTATCTAGCACTTTGGTAGATGCAGCTGGAATTACAAAGAAATCTGAGACTCAAATCTGAAACTAAAACAAATAAAGGGACTCACTTTGGCTGGGAAATGTCCTTCCATGCGCATGCTCATGAGGAGTATGGCTGGTAGAGACAATATCTTAGCTTTCCTTCTCCAGTCCTGAGATACTGTCTTCACCCTTATCCCCGCGCCCCTGTCACTTTCAGCAGGAACTACTACGAGACCTCACATATACAGAAAACTTAAAATCTTTCTATGTTAAATCTATATAAACAGAAGGTGTCTAATATTTAATAATATAACCTAAACACTTCTTGAAACGTCTTTCAACAGTAACTTGAATTTTAGTCCCAACCCCATTACAACTGAGCTGTTTGCCATAAGTTGTTTCTCAAATCAAATCAGAGTTAGAGGATCAAGGACATTTTTATTCAATGAGCATTTGGCGAATACCTACTGTTTGGAGCCAAGCCCTCTGGTTGACTCTGATGATCCAGAGATGAAGAAGATGGTTTTCAACCATAAGCACAATAAATAAAACACATGCGTTAAGATAGTAAGTATATCATCAACCACATTACATGTGAATGGGTTCAAGGCACTCATAAGATATGGAATTTTATCTTTAAGACATTTTGGGAGGCTGAGGCGGGGGGAACACTTGAGGCCAGGAGTTCAAGACCAGCCTGGCCAACATGCCAAAACCCCATCTCTACAAAAAATACAAAAAAACTGGCCAGGTGTGGTGGTGGGCACCTGTAGTCCCAGCTGCTCGGGAGGTTGAGACAGGGAATCGCCTGAACTCAGGAGGTGGAGGTTGTAGTGAGCCAAGATCACACCACTGCACTCCAGCCTGGGCACAGAGAGAGACTCTGTCTAAAAAAGAAAAAAAGGACCTTGTAGCTATATTCTAATATAATAGAGACACCTAACACAAGCAACGGTCAAAAACAAAAAAGATTTTGAAAAGAAGCTTCAGGGAAATATTAACAAAAAAGAAAGAAGATAAATTAATAATAAAAAATAGAATTTATGTTGAAAGGATGAAAGTGACCAGAGAGTTGTTCGGTTGTTTCATAGAGGAAAGATTTGGTTTATTTGATATTTACTTCTGGTTTACATGATCTATGACTGAAGAAAATAAATGTTTATGCATATAATAACATGGCCTGGAAAAGTAAAAACCAAAAAATAATCCAAATATGAGAAGAAATTGTTAAAACCACAATAACAGTAGAAGACTTTAGCTTCCTTCCTCAAACTAGATGTCAAGTAGACCATAAATAAGAAAGAATATAGATTATATAAGAGGGTTAACAAATTTGGTCTAATAGATGTATCGAAAACTTGTGTCTATATAGCAAAAGACACACATTTTCTATACAGCAAAACCATAAGTTATTTTCAAACACACATGGGACAGCTTTTCAAACTGATTTTAAGGCAACAAAGAATATCGCAATAAATACCAAAGCAGAAATGTTATAGGCTCAACACATAACTAAAGGCAAACCGAAATTAGACATTAAAAACAAACTAGCCAAAATAAATTTGGAAATTTAAAAACAGCGCTCCAGATAATTCCTCGGATTAAAAAAATCAAGATGAAAAGTAAACATTTCTTCAGCAAGGAATTATATTGAGAGCCACATGGCACACCTGTGGGTTGTAGCCAAAGCAGTTCTCAGAGGACACTGTATACACTTCTAAGCATTTGCTAGAAAAATCTTTAAAAAGAGTGAACTAAACTTTCAACTCAAGAAGCTAGAAACAAAAACAACGAAATAAGTCCAAAATTAATTGACTTAATATGGATAAAAGCACAGACTAATGAGACAGGAAAAAATACTAAAATACTTTTAATAAAAATGTCTGGTTCAATGAACAATGACAGATAAGAAAAATTTTGAAGTAAACACAACAGCAACTAAAAACCAAAACGAACAAAAAGAAACTCAGAAAAACAAATAAAACCAGTGAGTCAAGATATCACCTACCAGATTTAAAACATATATGTATATTTTGCTTATTATAGTATATGGTATAAGTTAAATATACAGTTAATAATTATATACCTTA
>NW_012105143.1:938943-958943 GCF_000951045.1 Mandrillus leucophaeus
ACAAAGAGAAAACAGCTAAGTATAAAATTTAAGAGCCATATGATTAGCAAAGGAGAAATATGAACAGCCAATAAACATTGTAAAAGGTGCTCAACCTCACTAGCAACCAGGGAAATGCAAGTGAAACCTATGAGGGGGGTGATACCAATTTTCATCCAGCAAATAGGCAAAATTCAAAATAAATGGATAATATCAGCAGAACAAATAAGTGATAGCTACCTGCATACACCATTCATAGGAATAATAATATTATTATTATTGTAATCCTTTTGTGATCAGCCATTTTGTGGCAGAATATATTAGGCTGATAAAAAAGTAATTGTAGTTTTTGCCATTAAAAGTAATTTAAAAATTGTAACACCTCCAGCATAATGACATAACAATATATATATTCAAGTGCTTATCTACTATATCCTGGAAAAACATTGAACATATACTCAGAGAAAAATAAATAAGGACATTCGTTGTAGCATTTCTATGAGGGAAAAATAAATTATGGTATATCCTTACAATGAAATATTTTGCAGTAGTTAAAAAAATCATGAGTTGGAAAATGAAGAGTCTTTGAAAGATCTTCAAGACAATGAAAAGAGTAAGGTGCATACACAACATGTCATCGTTATGAAAACAAACACCAAAAAACTATAAAATTGCATGTAGACATCCACAGGCATGCAAGTATTCGTAGAGAAAGAGCCAAAGTTGTGTCAAATTGATGTCAGTGGGTTCCCCCAGGAACTACTGTTGCAGGAAGAAGAGTTGAGTCAAGAAGGCCTTTCAGTTGAGAATATTTTCATGTATTATAATACCTGTACTACTTAAATAATGAAAACCAATTTAAAAGATTACATAGGTAAAAAAGATGCAGCAGTCTATTGACTTATTAAGAGTTAGGATTCCAAAACTCAAAGGGCTACTGGAATTCTGGGCAGGACTGGGCTTCCACACGCCCAGGAAAAGAACAGGGGCTTTTCCTATCCTCCAATAGCATTGATCAAAAGCTACACAGTGACAGCGAGAGAAAAAACAAAACAAAACAGAGCCCAGCCCAGAAGAAAACAACGTCCATCCAGCTCCAAAAGGCTGGAGCAAGATTCAAGAGCTCTCTTTGTTATTCAAAGGGAAGCCCACAGGCCCCTGAGGACATTACGAAGCTCAGATGATGCTGCTCCCCAGTCAGAACCATTCATCAGAACTGGAATAGACAGATAACCAGCGCCGTAAGAGACAGCAGATACCACACACTCCGAAAATGACAGGGCTTTGATCCTGTCCAAGGATAGGGTCCCGTGTGAGCAAGTGCAAAGCCTGACTCTCTCCAGCATTTGCGTGCTCCGATTAGGACAGTCCAGGCAGGGCTGGGCTCTGTTGCCAATTTCTTCTGACCACCCGTCTAACTTGCCGCATACATGTTTTTGGCCTTGAATTCTGCTTCACTAACTTGAGGCACTAATATAGTTTACTGGGTTGTCATAATCATCAAACAAAAGAGTTGTCATTGAAGCTCTGTTAAAGGATAGTGCAAATAACTCCACCTAAAAGGCTGATGTGAGAAACAGGGTAAACAAGCACTTACAGGCTGTTATTGAGCGGCCAGGTTCTGGAGCATTTCTATCTGGGTCACACCAAGCCGTATGAAAATGGGAGCTACGATGTTCACACAAGCCAGCTTATTAGCACATCGGCCAGAACTCCAAAAAGTGTTTTGATACAACTTTGGCATCAATTCATATCTACTCTCCAGCATAAAGGTGCTACAGAGTCAGAGAGCAAATATCTGCACAGACAGCAAACTATCTATAAAGAATCAGAGAGCAAATACTTTAGGCTTTGCAAGTCATACGGTCTTAGCAACTACTCAACTCTGCCTTCGTAGCACAAAATCAGCCATAGCCACAAACAAGATGTAAATGAGTGGGTGTGGCCCATTCCTCCAATAGCCATATATCCAATAAAATCTTATTTACAGAAGCAGGTTGGATTCGACATGCAAGCTATTACTTGCCACACTCTGCTACAGCAAAACAAGTCAGATGTACAGAAAATAATTATTCGAGTTCAGAGAAATATAATGCAAGGAAAAATGCTGTCAATTACCAATCTGTTTTATTTAAATAAAACCTAGTGTGACACCAACATCCCAAGCGGCTAAACTATAGATTAACACAAGCCCCAGTGTGGCGATACTCTTCCCCGCCCCCCACCCATACTTGCAATTTGTATGCAATAAATAGTAGAGGTTGTGTTGAGTACCTGCTGTCCTCCAGGCCACACTCAGTTCCTGGTGCAAAGTGGAGGCCTGGTAAATATTCGTGGAGTTCCCACTGGCAGTTTTAAGCTAATATCCAGCCTTGGTGCTGAACACTGAATTAAAAACTAAAGCTCTGGCCAGGCGAGGTGGCTCACACCTGTAATCCCAGCACTTTGGGAGGCCGAGGCGGGCGGATCACGAGGTCAGGAGATTGAGACCATCCTGGCCAATGTGATGAAACCCCGTCTCTACCAAAAATACAAAAATCAGCTGGGTGTGGTGGCACGTGCCTGTAATCCCAGCTATTTGGGAGGCTGAGGCAGGAGAATCACTTGAACCTTGGAGGCGGAGATTGCAGTGAGCCGAGATCATGCCACTGCACTCGAACCTGGAAACAGAGCAAGACTCTGTCTCAAAAAAAATGTTCTTTGCAGGCCTCCTGTTCTGAGAGTGTCCGGTACAAGAGCTGCTGACAGCTTTCTGACATGGGCCGTGGCAGCACCCAGACCCAGCTCCCCCCAGATAGTGGGAAGCTCGAGTTGCACAACAATCAAGGCTCATTTCAAGGTCAGATTCCTGCTGTAGGAGCAGTTGAGCAATGAAGGAAATACATCAGCCCCCTCAGCTGTATTCTTAGCCCAGGGCCTACAACCCAGTGAGTTAAGGACTCAGAAAGTATGAAGCACTTTTCAATGTAACAGGTCATGTGCATCTTTCATTACCAGCATGGCACCAACCCTGCCCCATATCAAGTCCCACTCTGGGCAATTCATAAAACCGTTCTGAGTCAAGAGAATAGGTTTTTTGAAAGTGAAAGGAAGGACAGTTGCAAAAGAGTCAGAAGAGACCTTGGAGAGGCCAAGAGAGAAAAAGCCATGCGAGGGTGAATCACAGAGGCAGAGTTATTAATACTTCCCATTTGCATAGCGCTAGACTGTTTTCAAAACACATGACCCCAAGACCAGGACTCCCACACCCAAACCTCCCAGCCCACAACCATCACACAGATCGCCATTTTCCTTATTTCTCAGTATGAATGTCATTCCAGAAATAGCTGAGTCTCTGAAAGGCCCCCATCCTAAACAATGTGGCCTTTGCCCATATGCTTCGCCCACCAGCTCAAGCATGCCCAGAGCCCAGCGTGGGTCTTGCCCCCTGGGCTTCAACTTCTCCCCCAGCTGGTGGCTTTGAAATGGGGCTGGCCGGTCAGGCTAACTTTGCCCATGATTCATGCAGAAAGCAAAACAGACGGAGACAACTGCGTGCCAGCGTGGAGCTCACAAAGGCGATGAAGGCTACATGGGCGGCTCTTTCAACAGGTAATTCTGGGGGCGTTTTAGTTAGAGCAGAGCCTGTGTCTGGCCACTAGTGGGCACAAACTGCTCAGTAAGGGGAAGGAATCTTCGTGTCAAGGCATTCCGGCTAAAGCTGATACAGTTGTTCAATGACCTGCATTCCTAATTAAGAGGCTGTGTGGCGGGCACAGAGCTAGTTTGTCCGACTCTAGTTTTGCACTTTGGCATCCATATTCTCGTTCTGCTAGTGAGTTCTTAGACTTCCAAAGGGAATAACATGCAGCCACTGAGGTACCTGAGGTTACTGGAGAATAGTAAGCTGTTTGAGGCCTTTTTATACCTTTGTTGGAAAATTCTAGAAACAGGGAAACAGAGTAGGCTTTGTTTCTCTAAGAATTGCTCTTGGAAGACTTACTCCACCAGATACAAAAGAAAAAGGAGGCGCGTGGGTTGCATGATCAAGGATATCAATCTCCCTCCTTGGTAATTCACAATGTACCATGAATGATCAAAGCCTGCTTAACTTTCAAAACGTAGTGTCTTTCAAACTGATTTATCAGGAAACTTTTTTTTTTCTGTTTTTTAAAAGAACAGCTCACTTAAAAACACTGAGTTTGGCCACAGAAAATGATGAGAAAGGCAGTTGCAATTGCAGTCATGAACTGCATCAGTGGAGAATGAACAGGGAATAATTGGTGTAGTTTTAAGATCTTTAGGTTTAGGAGGAATTCTCCGTATAGAAATAATAGAGTTCTCCTCCTTCTTTCCCCCAAAGTATGAAAAAAGACCATGCATGATGGAAATTAAGAGCTAGAACAACAGAACTGCTCCCCTCCCCCAGCGACAGTAAACCAGTGCCCATCTGCAAGCACAAAACCCATCCCTGCTCCCTCTGCCTACTGAAATTCTACCCCATTGCCAAGGCCCAGCTCAGAGGCCACCTCCTTTTAGGATCCCTCGATGCAACAATTACATCCTGAACGTGAACAGAGGCTCTGGGACCCATGCAATGTGCAGGTCATACCTCAACTTCAGGTCCTACCTCAATGCCCACTCTGCTTTTAGGAAACCAGGGTACCTGCCCCAGATTACCTAATTCGTTAGAGGCAGACCCGGTGCAGAAAAACAAGGAACCCCTGATGCCCACACTACTAGTTTTTCCACTACAACACACTGGGGTGCAGAGAAGTCAATGACATGTTTGAAATCTAATGAATTAAATGATTCTACCACCATTATTCAGACTTAAAATCCACACAAACTAGAGAGGGAGGAAGGAGAATGGTGTGGCAAAGAGAGAGGGGCTCCCCTTATTCTCCGCTCATCAGCCTGCCAAGCCAAACCACTGACCAAACTACAGACGGGCAAGAAGAGGCCTTGCTTCTGCAGCGGGGACTCCAGTGGAATCCCCAGCACCAGAGAAGCCACTGAAAGAAGGAAGGAGGTATCACCACCGGAGAAGAGAAAGAAAAACTGCAATCGTCAACTGTTTGAAGAGTCATCATATAGAGGAGAGACTGGGGTCACCCTGCGGCCATTGTCCAGGAGGCATTATGGGGATTTAAACTCTTTAAGGACGAGCCAAGCAACTTGATAAAACCCAAGTCCAGCACATCAGGCATGAATGAAGGCAACCAGAAGTGACTGGACAAAAGAGGGGCAGTGTTGGGTTTAACGAAGTAATTTCTTAAGTGAAAATATCTCCTGGCATTCCTCCCTCATCACTGGTTGCTCATCCCCACTCTCCTTCCTGTACCCTCATTAACCCCTGGCATGCTCAAGACTTAGCTCTGTTCTCCTTTTCTGTCTTCTGCTCTCAACTCCTCCCCAAATAACTATATTTGGCACCATGACATTGAATACCCTTCGGTATAGAGGAATGACTCCCGACTTTGAATTTCCAGCCCAGACCTCTCCCCTGAGCTAAAGACTTCTACATTGAAGTGCTTTGCTGATCTCTCTGATGATCAAAATGTAAATCCTGATTTCTACCCCTTGTCCCAAATCTTCTGTTCCTCCTCCAGTCTCCCCATCTCAGTCCAAGATCCAGTTACACACCAGTTGCTCAAACCCCAAACCTAGAGTCATCTAGAATCATTCTTCCCTAACTCCCTACATCTAACCCATCAGCAAACCCTTTCATGAGACCTGTTTTCTTCTCTACTTCCCCTCCCTAGCTAAGCCACCAGCTACCTCCTAGAGTTCTTGTAAGGATTAAATGCATTGCTCTTCAAAGAATGCCTGGCACTTACGTGAGCTGTTTGTATTCTCAACATCATCGTCATTGTCATCTCAGTGTCATCATCATGTCCAGTCTGGACTATGACCACAAACTCCTCACTGGTCCCCAGTTTCTACTCTTGCCTCTCCCCAGAATTCATTCTCAACAGCCAGAATGAGCTTACAAAACACAAATCAAATCATGACACTCTTCTGCTTAAAACCCTTCAATGATGTCCCAACTGTCCTTCTCAGTACCACAGCCTGTGAGGCCCCAGCGATCCTGCTCTCATCCCTCTCTCCCGCATTCCCCACCCTCTTTTCTTCAGCTAACTCAGGGCCTTGGCTCTTCCCTTTACCTCCTGGAAATTTCTTCCCATGGTTCTTCCTATAACTGGTCCCTCCCTGTCTTTTAAATCTCAGACCACATCACTATGGAAGGAAGAGGCCTTCCCTGAGCAGCTCATTCCTCCAGTGATGACTTTCCATTGTTTCCTGCAGAGCACGTTCCACTACCCATAGTGATGCATTTATTGTGTATTGCCTGTTTCCTCCAACTCCTTGTGAGCTGCACAATGGCAGGCACCTGCTCTTTCTTGTTCATCTCTGTGCACCCCATTTCTAGAATAGTGGCCAGTATGTAGGACAGGCTCAGTAGAGTTGAATAACAAATGAATGGATCTCACTATTAGCTCTTTGAACGGATCTCACTATTAGCTCTTCAAAAATAAAAGAGGCTGTCTTGAAGGCAGTGAGTTCCCCACCAGTGGCAGGATGAACACGTGGTGGGCATATTGCAGAGGGGTCTGCAGCTCAATGGGACAGGGAGGAGGGATGGGCCAGATGACTCCAGGTCCCTGCCAGTGTTGGGGGCCACACGTGTGTGGATGACTGCACAGTCAGAAGGCTTCATCCCAGACAGCCTTCTCTCGGGCACCAAAGATCAACATCCACAACCTCAGGCTGCACCATGGCTAATCCCTGCTCCTGAAACGCAAGGGATGTTTTCTTGGTGCTGGTGAAATCTTGGGGATACAACTGAAGTTTTTTTAAGGCAAAGACTAGAGTTTCCAGGTCATATGGTTCAGACACAGGTTCAAACAAACATGTCATACCAATTCCTGGGTATTGGCATTAGAGAAACTCTAAGGGTTGAAATCTTGGCCTGCTGACAACACGTTCCATCCTCTGTACCTCCTTTGCACCACCAGGGCCTCAGTATCTCATAAGAGCCTGTACAATCCACAACCATTACTTGGGTAGAGATTACGGGTTGACTCAGGGAGCCACAAAGGTTTTAAAATGTAAAACATGGGCCCGTAAATGCAGAAGGTCTCCTGTGTTTTCTAAAATCTGGCCAACAGCTGGGCCACAGACAAGGAAATTGTCTGGTGTCCTTGCCAAAATGACAGTGTCACCAAATTGATAAATAAGTCTGGGATCATTCTGAAGACAGAGATGATAGGAGCCCACCAAGGACTCATGTTGGGGGCTGCTGAGACTGGCAAGATTTAGTTTCTCTAATTTTCAACCTAAGGCACTGATCTAATGCCGCACACAACCTATTAATAGTCACGAGTTTGCTGTTTCTGCTGTTGCTGCTGTTTAACAGAAAAGAAGAGTAGTAAGTGGTCATCTTTTCAGTGCCTGGTGCTGGTCCAGCCCACATACTGTGGCAGAGGAGACCCACCTGTTGTCACTGGGAAACGAGGGGCTGCAAGTACTGCCCTTAGACAATGGAGGTGGCCAAGGATGTTTGGGGACAGATTAGAGGACAGCTCAATAATTCCCTTATGCTTTGGTGTTGAGCACTGGCCTCCTCTTTAAAAACAAAAGTGATTCAAAAAGGGACACACTTTTTGTGCCTAACACCTCAGCATGAAAAAGTTTCTCAACCACCTTTTCTTCTGAGACAAGAGAGGACTTCGTGAGCAGGGACACGGCCTGAGAGACAGATTTTACTGAAGACAAACTCTGCCTGGGTCCTGCCTCATCACTGAAGCTGACGAAGGCCAGCCAGGGGCCAGGGCAAGCCAGAACTGTGCCCTTCCAGCTCCTGGGCTCCCACGTCGCCTGTGGCTTAATTCCAGGATTCTGACCCATCCTGCTGCATATCAGGTCCACACGAATTCAATAAAGAGCAGGGGAACGCTTGTGAGAACTTGGACTTGATATTTGGATCTTGGAGACTTAAAAACGAAAAGCACTGGCTCATTCAACAGCAGGGCAAATATTTTGCCTGAATCCTCTGGGTCAGTAGATTTTCAACTCGCCCATAGGGTCTTGGGGAGGAGGCTTGGCACACCCCTCCCCCTCACCAGAGCCTTCCAGACTGTATGAGTCTGCAAACTAAAGCTCCAGGAACTAGCCTCATTCAAAGCTAACCCATGGACCCTGCCTGCCATGCCCTGGGGTTCTACTCTCTTAATCAAGGCAAAGCGAACCTACTTGTTATTCAAAACCAGTTTTCTAGCATAAAATGTTCACAGTTATTTTCTGATTGTGAAAATAAAAGATCTCAATAAGGAAAACAGGTAAGGCAGCAAAAGAAAAGAAAACAGTCAAAGTGATAAGAATCCTGTCACCCAAAATAATCACTGAAAATATAACCGATGCATTTCTACCTTGTACAATTTCTGATATATTCTGCCTTATGGAGGCTTCAGGACTATCACTCCAACTTGGAATCCAACAGACCACTGAGAAACCCATGGAGACAGCAGGTCTAAGGAAACCACAAAGATTAGAAATGCATGCATATGCACCCAGCTCCTCCCTAGTGTGGGTGGGGGGCACACACACTTTGAGATGGTCTGTGATTCTACTTACCCCTCACTCTCTGTTCCCACTATTCTGCCCTGCCCTCTGTCCCTCAACTAACAACCTCCTTCCCCGCCCAGAGATCTTGCACTTGATGGTCCTTCTGTACAGAACCTTCCCCAGATGTTCATATGGCTGGCTCCTGGCCACCCTCAAGTGGTCACTCCTCAAGTAGGATCACCTACTGCAATCCCACTTTATCCCATTAACCTGTCTTATATAGTTCTTACCATTGCCCCTCCCAAATTCTCCATGTTTATTGACTGGTTTGTCCAGTAAAACATAAGCTATTGTTCACTCTTGTAACCTTAGTGCCTACGGTAGTCTCTGGTACACGATAGTTGTTCAAGAAATAGTCTCGCGTGAAAGATCAGAAGAGAAATGAAGAGGCTCCGGAAGTGGGAAGGTCATGTTTCAGGAAGTGAGAAAATGCTGAAATTCCAAGATGAGGGGAAGAGAGATGGGAGGTGAGACTTAACAGGAGCAGGAGTGGATCGTTCAGGTAGATTTCGATGGGCCTCGTTAAAGATTTTCCTCTGAAGATTAAGACCAACGAAGGGCCTCTGAAAGGTTTCCAAATGAGGAGTGATATAATTAGGTTTGTGGTTTTTTAAATATCAGCCTGGATTCCGTATGAAAAATGAGTCACAGAGGAGCAAGAAAGGGTGCAGCAAACTAGTTAGGAGGCTGCCCTGGCGCCTCTGACAAACGAGGAAGCAGCGTGACCACAGGTGGGCAACAGGCGTTGGAACCACAGGGTGGCCTGAGGGACCCGTGACAATGCTGAGAAGAGAAAGAAGGAAACACGTCAAGGCAGACCCTAGATATTTGGCTTGCCAGCTGGTGAAGCAGCATTCACTAAAATACTAGAAAGTGACAAAGGGATGGATTTGGCAGAGGAGATAAGGACTCTCTCTCTGGCCTAGTGGCTTGGGGGTCTCTCTTCGATATCCCAAGGGAAGTGGCCAGGAGATAGCTGGATAAACAGGTCTGGGATTCAGAAGAGAGGTCTGGACTGGAGGAAAATAGAGATTCAAGAGACGTCATTAAATAATAATAAGACGGCTGGGCGTGGTGGCTCACGCCTGTAATCCCAGCACTTTGGGAGGCTGAGGCTGGCGGATCACCTGAGGTCGGGAGTTCTTGACCAGCCTGACCAACATGGAGAAAGCCTGTCTCTACTAAAAATACAAAAAATTAGCCAAGTGTGGTGGCGCATGCCTGTAATCCCAGCTACCTGGGAGGATGAGACAGGAGAATTGCTTGGACCCGGGAGGCAGAGGTTGCAGTGAGCCAAGATTGTGCCGCTGAACTCCAGCCTGGACAACAAAAGCGAAACTCTGTCTCAGTAATAATAGTAAAACTTCATTTGTACCTGGAGAGGTGGTAGAAATAGAGAGAAGCCTCGACAGATCCTAAAGTTTCTGAGAAGAGTCCATATGAGAATGGTGGGGTGCTGACGGAACCCAGGATGAAGCAGAGATGGACTCTTTGAAGAATGCTGAAATAACCGGGACTTACGGAACTGCAGAGGGCGCAACTGAGCTATTGCAAAAGAGTATGATTGGGTATGGGAGGGGATGGTCAAACCCTCAAGGGAAGTATTCCACACCAGGCTTACAGAGAAGTACTTGCTGTCAAGTTTCTGTGATTTGAGAAGCCATGCTTCCCCCAAGGCCGAATGACTATATTTCTCGCCTTCTCTTAGAAATAGGTGTAGGTGTGACCTTGTTACATTTCATTAAAAGAAAAAGGGATTCATTCTTCCCCACCTCCTTTCTCCACCCTACTGCTTGAATCATGGATGTGACGGCTGGAGCTCTAGCAGCCTTTTGTTTCCTCAAGATGACAACCAAACCCAAGAGATGGTTATGAAATGAACTAGCAAGTATCTGCATCTCTGACAATTTCATGGAACCTCCATACCTCTCTCAGGCTACCTACTTCCAGACTTCTTTGAAAAGAGAGAAAAATAAATGATCATATTTAAGCCCCTATCATTTGAAGATGTTCTCTTATACACAGTCAACCCTAATCCTAACCAGAACACTAGCCAACTGGTCTACCCCATCCCCTGCCTTGCTCTACCCTTACCTTAGGTCATGTCATTGCTCTAACAGGGAATATTCTCTTCCCCCTTGCCTGTACTGACTTAAATCCTGCCCATCCTTTGGAGGATGGATCAAATTCTACCTCCCACCAGAGATTTCCCTTCTACTTCCTCCCTGAATTCGGGCACTGTCTGCCTGCCTCCCTTTGGGCATCTGGCCTGCTCTGCCTTCCAGGAGAGTGATTCACCCTTCCATAGTTATCTCCTGACTCCTTGACCAGGCTCGGGACCATCAAGGCAAGGCCCATGCTTTCCAGATCCTCGTATTCCCTGGGCTGGAAAGGAACTGGATACAAGATCATAATGAATATCCCCACACTAAGCCTCTCTCACCTCTGCCTACACGAGGCAGATAAGGAGGGGATGCCAGAAAGTATATAAACACATTTAGAAAAACGAGAAGGCAGGCAGAGTCAAAGTCAGTTAAAAATCTAAAACTATTTCTAATATCAAGATGTCGTTTGGGGGCAAGATCTGGTATATCTCTTTCAAACTATACAACCTAGATGTTAGACTGCCTCATGGCACGATGCCAGGAGGCCTCATTCATGTAGAAAACAACATAAATGGCAACCGCCAGAGAGAGGTGCAGTGTCGTGGTCGTGCACCAGAAAAAGGAGTCCTTTCAGAAAAAAATACCAAGCCACATGGCACAGTGGCTCACGCCTGTAATCCCAGCACTTTGAGAGGTGAGGTGGGCGGATCACCTGAGGTCAGGAGTTCGAGACCAGCCTGCCCAACATAGTGAAACCCCTCTCTACTAAAAATACAAAAATTAGCCAGGCATGTTGGTGGGCGCCTATAATCCCAGCTACTCAGGAGGCTGAGGCAGGAAAATCGCTTGAACCCAGGAGGCGGAGGTTGTAGTGAGCCGAGATCATACCACTACATATTTTTTCACACTTGCAACATATTCTTCACAAATCGATGTCAATAATGAGTTACTTTTGATTACTTAACAAGTATTTTTTTTCAAACATACTTTCTAAGAGCAAATACAGACACGGTAAATGGTTTGCAACGAGCATAGTTCATTTGTAAAGGCAGTATAATGTTTTAAAAATTACACACCTTTTTCAGCTTATTATTTGCTGCCACAATTGTTAAACTCAATCGAAGAGGCCCCCGAGGATTCGACACTTAAGGCTGAAGTCGTAGCAAGTGCTGCCACATTGGGGAAGAGAGCGGCAGAGATAACCACCACTGGGGAAGTGTAAACGGAAATTTCAAATTTAGATTAAGCCTGAGCGGAGTGGAAACAAACCCAGCGTGTTCAGGGACAGCGTCCAGATGTTTTCTAAATGCCCTGATTGTGGGAGCTGAGAAGGGAGATGTGGAGAACAGACACTCTGGGGTGCTCTCAGAAAGCAATGAGACAGATTTGAAACCCACCCTAAGGAGGCATTGTAAATGAACCCAAGAACATGAGCTTGGCACAGAAGGAACAAGTTGAGAGATAAGAAGTTTCCTGATTAAAATAACCCTAGTGCCTCTTTGAGATCTGCTTCTAGCACCAACTGACGGCTATTTCCAACCGCAGAAGACACCAAATGCAAGTCAGTAACAGGCTACAGGTCAATATCGCTTTCTTTCCTGCAGATGGTTTAAACACAACTTAGCAACTCCTCTGCCACCTCGTTTCTGCTGAAGCTCAGCCGGGTTTTAACACACCTGCCAAAACTGCCCCCTTCCGGGCCCAAGAGTCCAGGATTCCGTGCCAAGTCGTGTGGCCAGATGCCACTTGGGGATGGCGCCTGTGAGCACCAAAGCCTGCCCTTTTCGGGCTGAGTCACTACTTGTAACCACCAGGTGTCAGTAGAGAGGACGGAGGCTCCTCTCCACAGTGCTCAGGGAAGTTTAGCCAGACCCTGAAGGGGGAGAAACCGGATGCTGTGGCTTTGGGGACAAGCAGTGCTACGGTCACATTCTCAGGCACTCGTGAGTATTTCATTTACTCAGTTGCCAACTCACCATGCAAACCCACCATGTAATTTCTGGGATGGCTTTAATTCAACGTCTTTCACATACTCAGAGACAAGATTAAGCACTGTTCTCACTTCAATAGGACTGGGATCTTTTCTCCGCTCCCTCCCCAATCCAGAAGGTAAAAACATAAAGCAGTGTTTTCCACTCCTTGCTTATCTTCTCCATATAAATTACCAAATGAGTATTTTAGCAGTTTCTATTTGTACTGTGGTTCAAGGAATTTGGTTAATAATGCTTCAGCTTGGGACATGCTCGGGTATTACTAGGTACAGAGCCGTAAGAGGGAAAGTCTAGCAAAGAAATTGGATTATGCAAAGCCAGGACCAAAGGCCACTTCACTGCCTGTTTTATTGAACTGGATCTAAATTGGTTTCTCTCATCTGGTATAGCATCTTGAACATATATACTGGATCTATGAGTAGCTGCAGCAACATTTAAAGTTGTATTTCTGTGGCCTTTTAAACCCAGGATGTTAGGAAAGCTCTGCTATATCTATAGGTCCTTCCAGCCTGAGGACACATCTTTTGGAACAAAAGATCGTGTGGATCCAGGTCCACGGGCTTTTAACACCAATCGCTGTGGCCTACCCAGCCACCAAAACAGCTCATCCTGTTTACCTCCACCTGTCTGCATCCAAACACGCAGGGCTCCTGGCTGGGCATTCCTTTCCCTCTGGGTGCTTAGGGTATCTAGTTGGTGCTTCTGCTGCCAACTATCCCTTAATTTGACCCTCATGAAGCCTGGCTTCCACATCTCACAAGCAAAGATGCTGAGGACAGAGGAGAAATACAATCTTCTGGATTAAGGACCCCAAGGCTTAGCTTAGGGTTTTGCAAACAGCTTCAAGTCCCCATCTTGCAACAAGGAAATAGTCAAAGGTTTTGATGCTAGGTGGCGTCAGTGAGGTCCAAGACCTGGAAAGGCAGTCAGTCTTGTGTCCATATGACTGATGGTGCAGTGAGGCAGTCCCACTGTCACTGCAGCAGAAAGGGGCAGGACATTTCTGAATAGGCACAGCCACCAAACCAAAGATACACGTTTGATCCAATGTCCCGAGGGGGTCTGCCTAAGGCTTAGCGATCATACCACCTTTACAGCTCCCATGTCGACATTTTTTTTTTAAATCACAAAAAGCATTATCCTAAGTGATCAGGAGGGTGCTAAGGGCATGTCTCTAGATAGAGTGAACCATAATCATGCCCAGGATCTCAGCTTCCCCAGTGAGATCACCACCCCTCCCATTTGCCTTGGACTCATGGCTCCCTGTCACATCCCAGCAACAGCATTCTGGCTTGTGTCTTCCAATAAGCGTTTCCAGCTCTGGACTAAGAAATGTGTTACAGGCATCTGAGGACAAGCTCGTGGAGCACAAAACCAGCCTCACCGTTTGGTGATGATGAGAAACAGTGGTGGACATTTCCTGAGGAAGAGGTGCTACAGTTCTGCCAGAGATCAGTTGCATGTCCATTCCCCACGATCCATTGCTAGAGAGAATCAGATAGATATCCTGAGTCAGGGAGGGAGTGAGGAGTGAAGGAAAAGGGGAAGGAGAAAGGCCCAGGGATGGCGAAAAGCACCCTGATGCACCTAGCTACCCCGCCCGCCCCTGCATGGTAACAGCCAACGTTTTATGACTTAAAAGCACGTTGTAAATGGAAAAGTTCTCCATGCACACGGAAACGATTATGTGCAGAGATGTTTACTATAGTAGAAGGAGCCATGAACTCAACCTGAGACACCTGCATTCAAGCCTTCTCTCCTCCCAGCATCTCTGGGGATCATTCCCCAAGCCCCTCTCTCTGAGTCTAGTTCCTTGTATATAGCTCCTATCAATCTGATGTTATCATCACCAGGCACCATGGAGATACTGTGAAGATGCTTGTAAATGTTAAACCGAGTCACAAATCCCCAACATAATTATCTGTCACAGAGACTACAAAATCATGCTGACAGGCCGGGCACAGTGGCTCACGCCTGTAATCCCAGCACTTTGGGAGGCGGAGGCGGGCGGATCATGGGGTCAGGAGTTCGAGACCAGCCTGGCCAACATAGTGAAACCCCGTCTCTACTAAAAATAAAAAATAAAAATAAAAATGAGCCAGGTGTGGTGGCAGGCACCTGTAATCCCAGCTACTCGGGAGGCTGAGGCAGGAGAATCGCTTGAACCCGGAAGGCAGAGGTTGCACTGAGCTGAGATCACGCCATTGCACTCCAGCCTGGGCGACAGTGCGAGACTCCGTCTCGAAAAAAAAAAAAAAAAGAAAAGAAAAGAAAAGAAAAATAAAAAAAAAGAAAATCAGGCTTACAATGTGCCTTAAATTAAGAAGTGAAAGCCACCATAGGAAAACTGCCTGAATGTCTGCTCATCTTCATCGCCAAGAAAATAATTTAAGATCTCATGGGCTGGACAGTTTTGTAACATAAGTTACTCTGATGGCCTGTTTCTATCAGTGGAGGCTTTACTAACAAGGCGTTGTGTTCATGCCGTAAAGGCGACATGGGACCAGTGAACTCTTTTCCAGAAAAGCCCATTTTAACTTTCCAATTTCAAGTCCTAAAAGGGTGTTTTATACATTAATTCACCCATCTGACTACGGTTTGGATAAAAAAAAATCCATAAATACCCCTCTTCTTCAATGAAGCTGCGTCAAGAAAAAAAAAAAAAAAGTTAAACAGTCTTATCAAATGAAGGTCGGGGCCCCTAGATCTGCTGTGAAGTTATTTGGCTTAAATAGAGACCTGCGCACCTAACCCAGCCCAGCGCTCGCTTCGTTCCTATCACTGAATCTGCTCTCGTTTTCTCAAAGCAACTGGAAGGGGGCAGATTGCCAGAAACTTCCCTGGGACGTCTGAGACTTCCAACTGTCTGCAAATAACACAGTCCTGAACCAGAAGGAGCAAGGGCTGGGAACCCCGATAGGGAAGAGCGGGCCGCGCAGGGAGCCTCCCAGCCAGGCACTCACGCTGACGATCGTGGAGACGAACAGCAGCACCAGCACCGCGACGTGGAGGACGATGATACCCAGCAACAGGAGGAGCATTCTGGCGGCAAGTTCTGCTCAGCGGAGTTTCTGCCTGTGGGGAGAACGCTGGGCGTGAGGCCGAACGCACTGGGCCGAGCGAGGGAGGCGCGCGCAGAGGGAGGGTCGCGCGCACTAGCGTAAGGCCCGGCCTGGCCCAGCGCCCGCAGCCCGCCCGCCCGCGCGGATCAGGAGCCTTCGCGCCGCCTGCCGCCGAGAGGGGGCAGCAGCCTCCTGCAGGACCAGCGCCCAGCGTCCAGCGCCCAGCCAGACCCGCCTGCAACGGAACATCTTTTGCTTTTGGAAACAAAACAAGCGGTTCGCACGTCTAAAAACACCCAGGGAATAGAGGGGTTTCCAGAAAATACGAGCAGAGGCCACTGCACGCTTCCACCCACTCCGAGCGCCTCCCGGAGACCGCCCTGTAAGGGGAGAGGTCCAGTTCTCCGAGACCCCAGTTCAGATTGTGAATTCCCCTACGGGGTGGAGGTAGGGGTGAGGGGAGTAGGCGCCCAGATTTCCGTGATAGACCTGGAGATACCCGTGACATGCGCTGGGGGAGACAGCAGCGAGGAGGCTGGTTTCCCAGACCCCAGTGCTCTCCGCATTCCGTTCGTCTCCAAGTTTCCACCCAATTCTGCCAGCGTAGAGGAACCGTCCTGGCCCCAGCTCAGCCTCGCGCAGACTCTGGCGGCTCCGGAGAGGCGGTGCAGAGCCAGAGGAGTGTGGAAAGGAAAAATGGCTCGGGAGGGTTGCCCGGACCCTGCGCTTCCCGTCCACCGCGCGCTTCCCCAGGCGCGCCCAACTGAGACTTCTGGGGGCAGGGGGCATTCTGCTCCTGCGCTAGACCCGCATGCTCGCCTAGGGGTCCAGTCTGCACCCCAGGCACTCAAAGCCAGGACACGGACCCCATCAAGACTGAGCTCCGGTCTGGGCGCGGTGGGACAGGAGCCCAGGAGCCTGGACGGAAGGGAGTAGATGTCCAGCGGACGGGAGAGAGAGACAGAGAGTAAAAGGCCGAGTCCGATAATTTCAGCCGGTCAGAGCTGGCAGGCCATCTATCCCAAGTAATGCGGTCCTCGCCCCTCATTTTAGACTTTGGGGGCACTGAAGGCTGGGATGACTTGTTAGAGGACATGCATGGCTGTGGAAGATCTGACTGAGACTCTGGGGACCATTTCAGGCAGAGTCTTGGGTCAGGGAAACAACGTTTCGATAACCCAGTTTGGAAAGTACCCAATCCCAGGCCCCTCCGTTTCTCTCCACAAGCATCACATTCAAAGACACTGGAATGCGCTGGAAGAAATAAACAAGGATTTCTGATGACTCCCAGAGGGTTTGAATTAAACAGAGGGCATGAGGCTGGGAACTGGGGAGCCACAAGAGTCCAGCACTCTCGGGATGTCCGCCACAGGGGCTGTTTTGCCACTGTGTCCCGGAGTCAACGCCTCTTCAGCAAGGCGAGAAAACTGAGACGCCCTTATCCGCTATCCAGACACCAGCACCATCACCCTTGCCCTGTAAGGTCTTACAGACCATAAAGGCACCCCTTGTTGTATTACTCCAAGCCCCATTGGAAGGGAACAGGACACACAAGGGACCCTGTGCCCCTAAACAGAAGCTCCAGGGAGCTGGCCAAAGCCCCGCGCCTGCTCTGCGCCTTCTGACACCCTCACTGGAAGATGCCCACATTTCTCCTCCATCTCCTTCACTCTCCCCACCAAATCACTTACAGCCCAAAGGAACAGCTGTCCCGATCCTCAGGGTGGCCTCAAGTACAAACTCGGGTGCGTTGGCTCCGCTGCTGGCGCCGCCAAAGCTGCGCTGCGGGGCTGCGCGCGCGCGAAGCAAGGGGGCAGTGGGAGGCTCCCGGCGTTCCCCTTTAACGGGAACAACGCCCTGTTTGCGTCGCTGCAGTAGGGTGTGTCCCTGGGTCAGCGTGTGCGGGAGGGCGGGACTCAGCGAGGAGAGGGGGCAGGAGAGAGGGAGGGCAGGAGACAGTTAACTTGGCCTTAAATGCGCCTCAGGGAAAAGCTGGTCTCTGCAAAATCGCGGCGACTTTTACTCGAAACCAGAGGCGGCCGAGCTTTCTCACCTCCCACCTCCCTCCTCCCCCGGCCCCGTGGAGATCATGGAAACCTAGTGTTGACCGAGAAACTGGCTCCTCAGCCCATCCTGGGAAGACCCAGCCAAATGTAGCTCAGCGGATGCCCAAGGATGGGCTTCGGGGCGCGCCGACGCCGACCGCGCCCGCGCGGGGCTGAGGTTGGATTCCACTCCCACTAACAGAGGGCAGCGGGCGCTTGAGGGCTGGAGGAAGTCCCTCTCCTCTCGGGTCCTGGAGCCCCTGCCCTGTCCTGGCGTCTTAGCCGGGCACACCTGCCCCTCGCCGGTCCCCGCTATTACTGTCTGCACCTACCAAGCATGCCGGCTTCCTAGGATTGGCAGGGATTGATCTAGCGGGCTCTGCTTGAGTGCAAATTAGAGAAAGAAAAGTCGGGCGACTACCGGATAGCGTGGTCTGGGATTGGGCTCCTCCTAGCCTGGGCAAAACCAGACTACCACCGAATAAGCTCAGGCAAAGTGTTCCTGCAGCAGTCGGGCTTGGCTGTCAGCCTTGGCTGGCGTCCTGGCCATGGGGTTTAGGGGGCGGGTGCGAGGTGGCCATTTGAGGTGGGGTTGGAGCAGCCAAGGAAATCAGCTGATTCATAGCCTCCTAACGTGACCCGCCCAGCGTTACAGGGAGAGAGGCTAGCCCTTCAGTCTCGGCTTGGCAGAGGCGCGCCCAACTGAGACTCCCGTGCGCAGGCCAGCCTTGATGCACGGGACGGGGAGCAGGAATGTGGATGTTAAAGGTCTTTGCCTGAAAATGCAGCAGTTCACACACGCGCGCGCGCGCGAACACACACACACACACACACACACACACACACTTCCCTACCTCTAGTGTACTGTGTCATAGATGCTCATCCCTCTCAATGATTCAAATAATTCTATATTAATTTACAATTTGAAAGGAGCTGCTACTTTAGCTAATTGTATATTCTTACTGTAAGTAAAAATAAATTTGAAAAAGTCTTCAAACGGTGATCTTTTTAAAACTCTCATGTTATCAGATTAAAATGAAGTGTACTTGTAAATTGTATTTACAGTTCCCATTACACGCCAGGCACTTTGCCTGGACTTTGTATGCATGGTCTGTGAGAGGCAGTGGTTAGGCATTCTGTCTCTGGGCTCCAACAAACCTAATCACCTTGCTTACTTTTGTTGTGAGTTTGGACAATTTCTGAAGTTCAGTGAGCTTCAGTTTTCTCAGATGCAAAAGGAACTAGTAATGCCTGCTTTAAAGGTTTATGGTGATGATTGAAGGAGACAATATGTACAAAGCAGTTAACATCGTGTCTGCAACATAATAAGGGCCCAGGGCCCAAATTGCCACCACTATTGTCATATCACATTTAACTCTCACATCAACTCTTCAGGGAAGACCTGACCACCTCTGCATGAAAGTAGCTTGTAACTCTGATAGGTAGGTCGATCGATCGATCGATAGACAGGTAGATCGATAGATTGATAGATATTTATAAATGAAAGTGCATAGGCAAGTAGAAAAAAAAAGTCTAAAGACCTGGAAGTGTTTTCTTTCCTCCATGGGTCATTTTATAGGTTAGATTTGCTCTAGAAATTATTACTTTGTTTTATGCTGTTTGGACATTTATTTATTTAACCAACAGTTTTGTGATTACTACATACTCAGGACAGTTCTAAGTAAGCACTTTACAAATATTAGCATATCTAACTCAGGATTTTCTTTCCCTTCCTTTGTGATTTTCAAATAAACTTTTTAATAAAGTCTAATACACATACAAAAAAAGTGTACATATTGGGTGTTACAGGTCGCTTCTTCCTTTCTTTTGAACCCAATAGTTTAATCAATAACCACCCAGGTCACAGCGACACCATACGCTGCCAGACAGGTAAACCCAACCCATCTGTCCCTCACTGCCTCTGGTCTCCTGCCTGGCTCTCAATGGCGGGAGAGGAAATGCTACTCAGTGCCTGCTGACCAGGCTTGCCACACCCAGAGCCCGGCTGGTCAAGGCTCTGCCACAGGTGGCAGCTTCTCCCTAACCTGCTTACCAAGGCCACCTGCCGGGTGTGTGTGAACAGCTATTTTCCATGGGGGAAGAAGCATCTAGATTCCTTTCTTCCTTTCAATCTGGATGCATTAGGGTTTCTAGATGCTCTCAGATGGCCCCCCACCTCCCCAGCCAGAGTGTATATCCACCTCTTAACCA
>NW_012105143.1:964458-967677 GCF_000951045.1 Mandrillus leucophaeus
GAAGAGCCATTCATGATGGATACAAAATAACACACCTATAATTTGTTAAGCACTGGCTATGTGCCAGGCACTGTGCTAACCCTCTCATTAAATACCTACAACAATCCCATGACGGAGGAACTGCCATGACCCCCAAGACACCCACACAGCGAGAAAATGGTGGAGCCGATATATAAACTTTGACCACTTGAAGCCAAGACCGTAGGTTCTTGACCACTAAATTCCATCAAATGTACAGCCTTTGAGTACCACTGTGACAAAAATGAAAGTAAAACTGAAAGAATGCAAAGACAGAAGAATGCAATACGACCGAATTTGTTCAACACTGTGTTTCCAAGTTCTAACATTAAATGGGAGAAATAACCGCATGGAACTGAACACATAACAGGATCCATTGTGGCGAGGGATCGCACATCTCAGCCTTGTGCCTCCATCATAAGGAGTCTGACTCTGTGACTTCAGTGTAGGAAACACACACTGGGTCAACCCTAGGGAGGCACTGGGAGGCACTGGGAGGGCCACGAGCCAGGTCTTGCTTCATCTTTTGCACTGACCCCAAGTGGAGTCACTCCAGGCACAGAGGTGGTATAGCAGTATTGGAATGAGCTGAGCATCTTACAATGTTGATGGTAAAACGTAGGCATTTATATAGACCATGAGTTTAATAACTATACCTTATACCTATTTAAATGCATTGGAAGATTAAGAAAAATAAAAGGAAAACAGAGAAGTGGCTTTGAACTTTCTTGATCTTGAGGGAGCCTGAATGAGCTAACAGTTGATTGGTTTAGGTATGTGACTTTAAATATGACAATCCCTCCAACCCACAGCAAGAGCATGGTCAGACATGTGGTTCAGATGAGTAAAACTGCACTGACATTTATGGTCAATTTGACCGAGGGAGAAAACTCTCATGGTTGCCAATGGTCTATCACCTACCACATTGCCTTCTTTCTCAGAATCCCTCTCTCTCTGGCTTTCCCTACCCCTCCCTCCCTTTACCTCTCTCTATCCCCTTCCATTTTTTCCCCCCTCTCTCTCTCTCTCATGTTCCAGCCTCACAATGTGAAACCGTAATGAAACTGCAATCACTTGGCTATCTGAATTCTGTGATTTTGTGAGCTCCTTGATTATTGGGAGACCCAAGGTCATTTTTGAATTCCTCATCCCAGTAAAGCGTTTCTACCCGTCCTCCCCAGGAGACAGTCCCCATGCTCTCCTGCTTCACTCCTGTCTAATCTTGGATCATTTAACCAGCAACCGTGTCTTGTGAATCGCTAGGAGGGAACTCGATTACAAAGCATTTTCTAAATGTATGGGACCATGGAATTTTTATTCCCAGATTATCTGCAAGATTTAGGTTCCACGGACCTCACTGTTGGAAACATTGGGCTCCACGATTCTAGTCTCCAACCACAGAGGTGAGCTGACGACAGTCACTTCAGAATATGAAAAGGCAGATTTGAAAGCAGGAGGTAAAGGCTTAAGGACTCCAGGCCAGCGAAGAGGGAACAGAAAACATCCACAGAAGCCAACATTGAAAAGAAATCCTAAAGGAATGTGTTGCTGTGATTCCGAGCAAGGAACTGGGTGGATGTGGTCTGAGGTCATGCGGTTCTCCACAGGAGAGACATCGTTCCCAGTGGGGCTCAGGCTCTCCCTCGTCATATGTTTATTTCCCATTTGGGGAAGAACACAGTGATTCAATTCAGGGAGTGACCTTGTCACAGTCTTTGGAAGAACTGCCCAGAACCCAGGTAAGGTGTTCTATAAATGAGCCCACGATGGTCTCTGGGTATTGACCCCTAGGTGGTTTATTTCTTCACAGCCAGCTGAGAACCATCAGCTCAAAAGCCCACTGGCTTCAAATTCAAATTTTTACACATCTAGTTATTTTTAAATTAGCTCAAACAAGCAGCCTTTTTAGCCATTTGGAACCTGCCTGCTTTGCATGCCCCATGAAACCTCACTCGCATCAGCTGCCATGGATACCATAGAGCCTTGTGGCTCTAAGACCCCAAGCTGCTACGGCCCTTCAGAGCTCTCTGACCCAGATACTCCTCACCACACTGCTGAGTGACGTTGATATCACCTTGACTAGTAAGCCTTGTCTCCATGTCCCCCTGCCCCAGGAGTTCCCTTTTCTCTTTAGCTTTCTGGATAGTGGCCCCTGGAAGGTCTGCAGCTGTGAAGGATTTTCTCCATCCTGAAACCCTGTCCAAGGCACACCAATAAAGTTTGTTGTATTTTATTGCCTCTTGTTGTCTTTTTTCCTGATCAGACCCCAGAGTCCCTGGAACAAATCTCCACATATGGACCGGGAAAGGTTGGATGCAGAGGAACCTGCAGCTAGGCACAGAAATCCCGCAATGCCACTAGGATCTGTGCATAAGGGAGGGGCAGGAAATCCTCCAGAGAAATAGAAGCATCCTGGTGGCCTCATTACAAAGGACTTCCCAGCTTCCTCACATCACCCAGTGAAGAGTTTCTTCCAAAGAACCGAGGGGAAAGTGGTTCATGTAGATAGCCAGGGATATACTCCCAACTGGAAGGCCTTGTGAAAAAACCTTCACCCCAGCAAGCTGAGAGCGAAGACCTGTTAGGAGGCTGAATGCACGGACTGCTCGGCCTTGGAGCTATATCAAATAACCTGGTGCCTCAGCCCATGCATAAGCCTAGTGGCAGCCCACGTGGTATGCTCCTGCTCAGAGGACTGAGAGACCCCTTTTCACCCAACAATTTCAGTGTCTGAGCAATCCTTACCTTTTCCATACGATGTTATGTGTGAATACCTCAATAGAACCCAATCTGGCAGGTCTCTTCTTAATAATCGCACATTGAAGTGTCTGTTCATCATCTACGTCAGCGGTTTCTTGTACAAAGGAAACAAAGGTCATATAATCCCTTTTACTAAGGTCACTGGCCTTTGCAGTTTCTTCCATGATGAGAGAGTAAACAGAAGATGACTAAGTGTTTTTGACATCCGAAGTCACCCACAGCCAGAATCAGAGTCTGGGAGAAGTGTATTTTGGACATCATGACCTCAACTATGTGAAGGAAAGGAAAACTGAAGTCCTCTTAAAATAATATTCATTCAATAGATATTTATTGAGCAACAGCTACAGGTTAAAAGCAAACATCATTCAGCCTCTTCTGTCTTCATTAGCATGCAGAAGTAGCCCCAAATGCTCCCCATCCCTGTATGCATGCCCCCTTGTG
>NW_012105143.1:969452-972565 GCF_000951045.1 Mandrillus leucophaeus
ATTCTTTATGAACAAGACAGACACAGTCAGAAAGCAACATAAAGACACACAAAAAACTCACATTGGCACAGGACTGTTCCCTAAATGACATCTTTAAAAATACAGAAAGGTATCTTGGAGTAAATTGTATCTTTAGCTCCTTCACCTGTGGGAGAGAAAAGTCACAGAATTATTATGTTGTGGCAGTGGGACCAGACCAAGCACAAAGGACTCTCTGTTCACAAATGCATTGTTGCTTAGGAAAGCCAGATTCCACAGATGCAAGTAGAGGGGAGAAAGCAGTCTTTTCTCTGACATCTCACGAGCTAGCAGCTAGAGGATTCGGGAGCAATGTAAGCGAGAGTCAGAAATGGACGTGTACTTGGGATTGCAAACTCTAAAACTCTTCTAAGACTGCTTACTCCTGAGTGAAAATGCTTCTGCTCCAGTAGGGCATAGGTTCAAATCAGATGGGGAAGCTGAGTAATCTTGCCACATGGGAATGGACGGAATGGGGAGGAATGCAGGGATTTTCTAGGTCACTGCAGACCAGGCATAGCAATGTCTAGAAGAGAAGCCTTGGCTTGATGTGAGAGATTGTCCTTATTGAGAGAGGTGCACAGGAAGACCACTGTAACCCAAGGAAACGCCTGCTTCAGGCAGTTGAAACCACACCAAGAAATGGGGCATTAATCTCCAGCAAGGACAAGGTGACCACAAACAGTCCTGGATGGGACCCTGGGAGGTCAAGCCCCATGATGCATCATAGTCCCCGCAATGCACCATTCTGTGTGCACTTCTGAGCCTAGGGAACACCAGTTGTACTTAAAATGAACTGGAGGGCAGATGTTTTCTTCATCTCCGAGTTCCTGAACCACTTATCAAGTGTGAAACCTCAGCTAAACCAGGGAAGTTCACAGACAAAGGTCAAATCCTTTTGAGACGTTCAAGGGAAAGCTGGGCAAAGCTTCAAGAATGTTTACTCTTCCTTGTTAGACTAGGAAATATCTAATCCAGAAGACTTCACTGGTAAGCCTGGGCCTCATGTAATTGTTTTACTTTAAATTTTGGGCTGAGAAATTAAAATTATAGAAATGTCTCTTTAAAAAGTCATGGATGTGCCAAAATGTGGCTACAATGGTATTTATAGCCAAATAAAGGTGGCATGTTTTATAACAAAGAAAAGTGTGAACATCCTAAATCTCAAATACTAGAGAAATGATTGAGTAACTTTTGGTACAGTCATGAGATGAAATATTATGTAAGTATTAAAAATAACATCCAAGAAGAAGGTTTAATGAAATGAAGAGCCATTCATGATGGATACAAAATAACACACCTATAATTTGTTAAGCACTGGCTATGTGCCAGGCACTGTGCTAACCCTCTCATTAAATACCTACAACAATCCCATGACGGAGGAACTGCCATGACCCCCAAGACACCCACACAGCGAGAAAATGGTGGAGCCGATATATAAACTTTGACCACTTGAAGCCAAGACCGTAGGTTCTTGACCACTAAATTCCATCAAATGTACAGCCTTTGAGTACCACTGTGACAAAAATGAAAGTAAAACTGAAAGAATGCAAAGACAGAAGAATGCAATACGACCGAATTTGTTCAACACTGTGTTTCCAAGTTCTAACATTAAATGGGAGAAATAACCGCATGGAACTGAACACATAACAGGATCCATTGTGGAGAGCGATCGCACATCTCAGCCTCGTGCCTCCATCATAAGGAGTCTGACTCTGTGACTTCAGTGTAGGAAACACACACTGGGTCAACCCTAGGGAGGCACTGGGAGGCACTGGGAGGGCCACGAGCCAGGTCTTGCTTCATCTTTTGCACTGACCCCAAGTGGAGTCACTCCAGGCACAGAGGTGGTATAGCAGTATTGGAATGAGCTGAGCATCTTACAATGTTGATGGTAAAACGTAGGCATTTATATAGACCATGAGTTTAATAACTATACCTTATACCTATTTAAATGCATTGGAAGATTAAGAAAAATAAAAGGAAAACAGAGAAGTGGCTTTGAACTTTCTTGATCTTGAGGGAGCCTGAATGAGCTAACAGTTGATTGGTTTAGGTATGTGACTTTAAATATGACAATCCCTCCAACCCACAGCAAGAGCATGGTCAGACATGTGGTTCAGATGAGTAAAACTGCACTGACATTTATGGTCAATTTGACCGAGGGAGAAAACTCTCATGGTTGCCAATGGTCTATCACCTACCACATTGCCTTCTTTCTCAGAATCCCTCTCTCTCTGGCTTTCCCTACCCCTCCCTCCCTTTACCTCTCTCTATCCCCTTCCATTTTTTCCCCCCTCTCTCTCTCTCTCATGTTCCAGCCTCACAATGTGAAACCGTAATGAAACTGCAATCACTTGGCTATCTGAATTCTGTGATTTTGTGAGCTCCTTGATTATTGGGAGACCCAAGGTCATTTTTGAATTCCTCATCCCAGTAAAGCGTTTCTACCCGTCCTCCCCAGGAGACAGTCCCCATGCTCTCCTGCTTCACTCCTGTCTAATCTTGGATCATTTAACCAGCAACCGTGTCTTGTGAATCGCTAGGAGGGAACTCGATTACAAAGCATTTTCTAAATGTATGGGACCATGGAATTTTTATTCCCAGATTATCTGCAAGATTTAGGTTCCACGGACCTCACTGTTGGAAACATTGGGCTCCACGATTCTAGTCTCCAACCACAGAGGTGAGCTGACGACAGTCACTTCAGAATATGAAAAGGCAGATTTGAAAGCAGGAGGTAAAGGCTTAAGGACTCCAGGCCAGCGAAGAGGGAACAGAAAACATCCACAGAAGCCAACATTGAAAAGAGATCCTAAAGGAATGTGTTGCTGTGATTCCGAGCAAGGAACTGGGTGGATGTGGTCTGAGGTCATGCGGTTCTCCACAGGAGAGACATCGTTCCCAGTGGGGCTCAGGCTCTCCCTCGTCATATGTTTATTTCCCATTTGGGGAAGAACACAGTGATTCAATTCAGGGAGTGACCTTGTCACAGTCTTTGGAAGAACTGCCCAGAACCCAGGTAAGGTGTTCTATAAATGAGCCCACGATGGTCTCTGGGTATTGACCCCTAGGTGGTTTATTTCTTCACAGCC
>NW_012105143.1:974360-995313 GCF_000951045.1 Mandrillus leucophaeus
GACACACTAAGTTTTGGGTGGCTTGTTACACAGCAAATGCTAACCAATACATTAACAATCCTGGACTTGGGGTTAGACACCAAATGCATTATATCTACAAATAGGTCTCTATGCCAGCAGGGGCAGAGATGATTATCCCTCGCAGTAGCAAATTGACTTCCACTTGTTCCACTGGTTGTCTGGAACCTGAAAGTGGACTCTAATAGTTGGCTCAGTTGCATCTCTAAAGGAAGAGAGTGGTTAAGGCCAGGGAGGTTGAGAAGATTCCTGGAGTTCTATGGGAGTCGCTTGACTCTATGGAGACTCTCAGGCATTTTCTGAGAGTCTTGTGGTTCTCTGGAGAATGCTACGGATCTGTAGAGAGTCCCATGGATTTGTGGAGTGCTCTGAGGTATAGTGTCAAGCAGGACTTCTCAAACCAACTAGGGTGAAGCACCGTGTTTGTTTGTTCTTTATTTCTAATTCATCACAGTCAGTGACATGACCTACAGGCGGGCCATGGGAGATGGAACATGCCCACTATCATGCACTTGGATGCCATGACAGCATCAAATTTCTATCAAATGTTCTAAAGTTTTATTCTCACTGTCTGTACTCACTTCACCACAGCCCTTTAAAAGTTTGTGAATTGGCACTGGTCCCATGTGGGGACAACACTTTCAGTAGCTTTGCTGTAGAAAGAGCTGAGGTGGGCCCTCTAAGTATACAGCCCCAGGCCTAGAACCACAAACTCCCAAAAGTGAAATGAGTTTGACCATTAACATTTTTCTTTGAACACTGAAACAATATGGCATTTCTTTAGTGCCCAATGCAAGGCCTATGGAAAATCAGATAACAGGTGTATTAGCCTATTTTCATGCTGCTGTTAAAGACATACCGAGACTGGAAAATTTGCAAAAATAAGAGGTTTATTGGACTTACAGTTCCACATGTCTGGGGAGGCCTCACAATCATGGCAGGAGGCAAGGAGGAGCAAGTCACATCTTACATGGATGGCAGCAGGCAAAGAGAGAGAGCTTGTGCAGGGAAACTCTCATCTTTAAAACCATCAGATCTCATGAGGATCCATTCACTATCATGAGAACAGCATGGGAAAGACCCACTCCCATGATTCAGTCATCTCCCACTGGGTTCCTTCCATAACACATGGGAATTATGGGAGCTACAAAATGAGATTTGGGGGGGGACACAGAGCCAAACCATATCAAAAGGAAAATTTTTATAAAGAACAGAACACTTAGGGCACTAAGTAATAATAATAACTCTCATCATTCAGCACCTCATTGACTAGAAAAAGTAGTTGAGGTAGGAAGCATTGTTCTACAGCCATCCATGAGCCACAGTCTTGATGGCAAGGTTGATTAAGTGCCAGTTCGTCCCTGGAAGCTGGTACAAGGAGTGCTGGTGAGGGCTGCTCAAGGAGCCACAGGAACGACCTCCCAGTGCTGGCTGGAGTTCTCATCCACTTTGTTCCCTGTACTCTAGCTGAGCCCTTTTACCAGTATGGCTCTGCCCTCTCTGGGCTCCATGGGGCACACTAAGTACTTGTCAGGGAGGAAAAAGCCCCATTGGAGGATTTGTTGATAAACATATAAAAGGACTTTAAAGGGTTTGAGAAGTCATGCAATAAAAACAACAAAGTAGAACAAAATAAAAACCTGTTTATGGCCTGTTTCTTAACCAATTAAGATCCTTTATTCCTGTAACCCAAAAGGCAGCATGATGGTGCATTGAACCATGTCCTAGTACATTTTCTCTTCTACGTGATGGGTGGGTTACTATACTCATGGTTTCTCTACCTTCAGATCCTGGCACTGGCATTCTAACCCTGGAAATTCTCTTGTGACCTCCATCTGCTCTTTATCTCCCTGACTCTCATTTGTCCTCCAGGTCTCAGGTTGTTATTTTTTGTAAAGTCCTTAAACTCCCTGAGAGGACTGTTGCTAACCTGTCTCTTGTATTCCTACAGCACCCCACACTTCCCCACAAAAAGCACAACGTATTAGACCTGAGTTGTCTTTTTCTTTGCCTGTCCTCCACACTAGTCTCTAAATTGGGCAAAAACACCATTTCTGACTCATACCACATGCTCCATACATGGCTGCAAAATCATAAAAGTAAATTTTAACCTTATAGTTCTGGGCAGAAGGTAAGTGGCTCAGCATGTCACAGACATAAACCCTTGGCCAAAGTTTTGTTGCGTGTGTTCTTGTCCCACAAAACTGCAAACATCACAATCCTGTCACCTGACATGAAAGAGATTGTGTGCCTGGGAGCCTGTGCCAACCTGTTCTTCACACAGAGGGAGCCCTTGACTGAGATGGGTTGGGGAACCCCAGGCTGACTGCTGACCTCTGTCATAGCTGGACCTAGAGGACCGGAAGTGAGTGAAATGGAGAGAGCCTCAGGTCGCTAGGTCAATTTTACAATTCCAGTTCAAGTTCAAGGGTTTTTTGTTTTTTTTTTTTTTTTTTTTTTTTTTTTTTTTTTTTTTTTTTTTTTTTTTTTGCTTGTTTGTTTGTTTTTATTTTTGTTGTTGTTTTAGACCGAGTCTCACTCTGTTGACTAAGCTGGAGTTCAGTAGCGTGATCTCGACTCACTGCAACCTCCACCTTCCAGGTTCAAGCAATTCTCCTGCCTCAGCCTCCCAAGTAGCTAGGATTACAGGCAAGTGCCACCATTCCTGGCTAATTTTTGTATTTTTAGTGGAGATGGGGTTTCACCATGTTGGTTAGGCTGGTCTCGAACTCCTGACCTCAGGCGATCCACCCGAGGTGGAATTACCGGCGTGAACTGCACCCAGCCCTGAAATACCTAGATTTTTAACGCTTCTCAATGTCATTGCTGGAGAGTCATTTTTAGATTGGGAATGCTAAACGGGCATGATTCAGTTTATCCAAAGTTTTGGGATAAAGATAAGATGTGGAGGGAGAAGGCTGGAAAGCTGGAAGGAGGCATTGCTTGGGGCAGTGCAGGTTCCTACCCAGGTGTGTTCTAGCAGGTTGGGGAGAGCAGAAGGCAGCTGGTGCTTGGATAAGGGGTACCAGGAGCATGTAGAAGGAAGATGCTGAGAAAATTTAGTAAGTACCAAAATGTGCCAAGCCCTAAGTGTATCACACACTGTTTCTTACATCCTTCAGAGTAGCCATATACAGTCAGCCCTCCACATCTGAGGGTTCTTCAGATTCAACCGACTGCAAATTGAAAATATTTTAAAATAAATACATAAAAATTAACAGTGCAACAAAATTTAAAAAGACAAATGTTTAAAATGCAGTATAACAACTATTTACGTAACATTTGCATCGCATTAGGCAATCACAAGTAATCTAGAGATGATTTAAAGTACACACAAGGATGTGCAAGGGATATATGCAAATACTACACCTTTTTATATCAAGGACTTGAGCATCCTCAGGTTTTGGTATCCTCAGGGATTCCTGGAACCAATGCCCTGCAGATATTGAAGGATCACTGTAATCTCAAATTATCTTAGGCTCAGAGAAATTCAGTGAGATGTCCAAAATCACACAGTTACCATGTGTATATAAAGAACTGTACTCACTAATGATGCAATTTCAGACATGGCTTATTTTTTCCCTTTGCCTTAATTTTTTTTATACCTAAAGTGACAGCGTTGAAGCTCCACCCAAAGTCTGTCAAATCCCATTTGATCTTTTCTGTGTATCTGCTCCCTGGGCTGCTCTCATCACTCGGCTTCCAATAGCCAGTCCTGCAGCTCTTCTCTGGAGCCTGTTTGGGCTTCTGAGCCACTTAACCTGCAGGCAGAGAGAGCTGGGAATGCATGGGAACCCACCTGCCTGCCCCCCACCCCACCTCAGCCATTAACCGGACTGTCAGATTGAGGAAAATGAACTCAGGTTGCTAGCTTTGGGATGGGATAATTATGGGCTGGAACCTACCTTCCAATGCTCCTCATGGGTTCAGGCTGAAGCTACCCTCTGTGGTTTTTATCTGAGATGATACCCTTGCACGGCTTCTTCTCCTTGCCTGCTCTGTTTCCCCTCCCACTTCGCCAGTCTGCCCTGGGAGCCCTGGCATGATAAGTCACTTGCTTGTCAATCCTTGTTGCAGAGTCTGCTTCTGGGAAACCTGACATAAGGCACCACCTCACATATTTTCTTGACGGTGGTGGAAAAGGAAAGAAACAAATAGGAGAGCAGGGAGAGAAGACAGAAAAGATGAAGAAGTGGTTTCACTTTGGATTATGGACTGTCCCTTGTCAGTCATGGCCTCATAACACATTACACTGAAGTTTCTGAGACATTTCTTTCTACACCACTGTTTCACATAATTGGTGCTTATATGTCTAAAATTACAAAGAGACTGTAACATTAACAGTTTGCAAAATACTTAAGTAGGCTAGAGGGAACTCAGATTAGAAACTGGCAGCTGATACGCTGAACTCAGCTCACTGATATGTTTGGTCTACACAGTATTGGGTCACAGTGTTTTAAAACTGAATTCATTTTCAGCATTTTAAACCTAGAGTCACATGAAAATCCCTGCTTCTGACTTCTCTTGAAAAACTGGGCTATTTGGCAATGCCATGTGTACATGACTGTATGGCAGGAGTCATTTGGAGCTGAGTAATGGCTCACTATTAGGTAGTATATTAGTCAAGATAGAATGGACTCTGCTAAAATAGCAAATAAAATCCAAATCTTAGTCGTTTAATCCAAGGAAAGATGATTTCTTAGTCACTCAAAGTCCAGTGAGGGTTGGTAAGCACTATAATCCAAGCAGTGACTCAGGGATCCAGGATTCCTCCTTCTCGTGACTCACCTTATCAACAAGTAGCCTCCAAGGTCACTGGGGGAAGAAAGAGAAGATAGAGGGAGGAACACGTGCTCTTAATTCCCTGAAGTGTCATTTTTCTTCAGAACCTGTTGACCAAAACTAATCCAATGGACCCAAGCCAACTGCAAAGGAGACAGGGAAATGTGGGTGAGCACACAGAATCTGGTGAGCATTGTCTCTACCATAGCAAGATATGTGTTCTATTCTACCAGCTACCCACAGACCCTTACTGCCTCTCCGAAACTGGCATTTATTTTCCATTTATCATCTTACACAATCCTCTTCACTCATTACATTACTCTGGGTTAAAAGAACCTGTATGAAATTGGAGAGCCTCTGGATTCATAAGAATACCTCACTTCCCTCTTCAGGACTGACATGATCTGAAGTAGCCAGGAGCTTTAGACAGGCCTCTCCTGGGAGGAAAAACCCTCCAAGGCCTTAAACAAGCCCTTCATCCAATGGCTAAAAGATGCCCTTTTCCTAGACAGAGGTGACATCCAGTTTTTTCCAGAGGCCAGACCTGTCACCAGCACCTATTTCTGTCTTAACATACACTGGCAGCTGGGAAAAAGAACCTTTTGAATAAATATGATGTTTTCTCTCCGCTTTTCACCCAACATCTTCTCCAAAACACCATGTCTAAAATGGTGACTGAGTCTTCAAACCAGGCCACAAAACCTACTGAACAAAGAATGTGGTTGAAATTCCCCATGTGGTTGAACTCCCTATGTGGCTAGCTAGGAATAAAACTGTCACTTAAAACCAATTCTATGGGAAATGATATTTCAAGGGCAAATAACTGACTTATGAAACAGTTCTTACAATTACTGCTTTGTAAACTTGAAATTACTTGTAAGGAACTATCTGAAAATGACTCACTAAAAGTCAATTTTTTCCCCTGGTTCTTGTATAAAAATTAGATTTCAAATTCCTATTACCTTCAAGATAGAAGACACCTACAGTAACCAATTAATTTCAATCAAAAGATGAGAGTCCTTCACAGTCTTGGACAATTGCAAAAATCCTCTGCCTAATAGAACTATAATGTGAACTATGTATGTAAATTTAAAAACTTCTAGAAGTCACATTATATAAAGTAAAATAAAACAAGAAACATTAGTTTAAACAATAAATTTTATTTAACCCAATATGTCCGAAGTAATTTCCACAAATAATTAATATTAAAATATTGAAATATTTTGTTCTTTTTTGTACTAAGTCTTCAAAATCCAATATATATTTTTTATACTACAGCATATCTCAATTTGGTCTAGCCACATTTCAAAAGCACCATAACCCTTTGAGGCTGATGGCTACTTAGTGGTCATTGCAGATCTAGATGTCAAATTAGAGGAGTTAAGCTACAATGTAAATTGCTTAACTATTAAAGAGGAATCAAGAATCCAAAGAAAGATACAATTCAATAGGATTTATTAAAGACAGGCATCTTCTGTAAACTTAGCAACCAAGGAATTGCTAAATTAGGAGAGAACAGGAATTCTGAGTGCAAGACTGTGCGAGAAGTTGGTCAAGAAGGAAAGTGTATTGGTTTTGGATTCCTCCAAAAACTCACCTGGAGGCAAGGACTTGGTGCAGGCTTTCTGTCTGAGAGATGATTCCAGTAATCAAAAGTAGGGAATTAGGAAAGTAAGATAACATGGCAGGGGGGTTGGGGGAAGCCAACATGGGATTCTTTTATGAGAGGGTTACTATTGCTGGGAACGTTTTAAAGACTCAGGTAGAACACACCTCCCAGTATCTCTCTGATCATATTGATGGGATGCCAGACAATGTGAATTTCACCTTATTGGGTGCTAAATATTTCTGTCTTCCTGTAAGTATTCTTCATCTTAGTTTTACAGTACAGTTAAATTCCTTGGAAACAGTTTGATTCTTTCTGGATTTGCTTTTAACGTCTGTTGGGTAGATCCAGAAGAATAGCATTGCCCTGATGCAGGAGGACCCAATTTCAGTCTTCTCGTTAATGGGCTTAGGGAAGATCCTTTATACTGTCTGAGCCTCATTTGCTTCATTTTGGGTATTATCCACTGATTTCCATACGTCATTGGTTGAGAGTTGCTCCTGGAAGCATTAAATCCCGGTCACTTGCATCCTTGCATACAGGCTGAGAAAACTCCCATGGTTCCTTTGAAACACACTGCCCCCCTCCAACCCGCCGCACCAGAGCAGAGATGCATGTGCTTAGGTGGGAGAGCTGTCAGCAGGTATAGGAACCCTCCCCTGAGCCGACAGGTAAATGCAGAGGAAGGCTGAGGGGCAGAGAGCATCAACCATTACTAAAACGGGTTTTGTTGGTTTGTTTTTCCTTTTTGCAAAACAATTTTGTTGAAGTGTAGTTAACACAGAGTAAACCACACAAATTTAAAGAAAACAATTTGATAAGTCCTTATTTTGCCTTTGTTTTTGAAAATATTTCTTCCTCTGTGTACAATTATGGGTTGACAGATACATTTTTCTCTCCGGCTTTTAAAGATGTTGCTTCACTGTTATCTTGCTTACACTGCTTCTGATCAAACATGTGTTATTCTGAGACCAGCTACATTATTTGGGAGGTCCAGTGTAAAGTGAATATGCAGATCCCTTGTACAAAAATTATTAAAAATTTCAAGATGGCAACAGCAAGGCATTAAACCAAGCTTCGAGACCGTTCAAAGTGTACCTTGTGCAACTGCACAAGTTGTGTGCACAGGAAGCTGGTCCTGCTGTTATCATCTCTTTCTACCTCTAAAGAACTTGGTTTTTTAAATCTGTTTATAAGATTTTCTCTTTATTAATCACTTTGAGCAATTTGAGTAGGATGTGCTCTGATGTCATTTTTTTCCTATTTCTTGTACGTCAGTTTCATTGAGTTCCTTGGACCTGTGGTTCATCGTCATCAAATTTGAAAAACACTGCATTCATTCTTCAAATGTTTTTTTCTGTCAATTCCTTTCTGTTCTCTCCTCCTTTAAGGGCTACTTACACACACACACACACACACACAATCAACTTAAGGTTGTTTCATGGTGCACTGATGCTCTTTTTTTTTTCTTTTTTTTTTTTTTTTTTTTTGAGATGGACTCTCACTCTGTCATCCAGGCTGGAGTGCAGTAGCATCATTTCAGCTCACTGTAACCTCTGCCTCCCAGGCTCAACCAATCCTCCCTTCTCAACCTCCTGAGTAGCTGGGATCACAAGCATGCACCACCACACCCTGCTAATTTTTGTATGTTTAGTGGAGACAGGGTTTCACCATGTTGACCAGGCTGGTCTCAAACTCCTGTTCTCAGGTAATCCCCCTGCCTCGGCCTCCCAAAATGCTGGGAGCCATGGCACCTGGCCTCATTTTTAAAAAATTATTTTATTTTCTGTGTGTTTCACTTGGGATAGTTTTCATTGCTATGTCTTCTAGTTCACTAATCTTTTCTTCTGCAAGGTCTAATCTGTCATTAATCTCATCCCATGTATTTTTCATCTCAGATGTTGTCATTTTTATTGCTAGAGGTTTGATTTCTGGTTACATACATTCCACGTCTCTACTAAACTTTTTCAACTTGAATTCAGTTATAATAACCATTTGAATGGGCTTGTCTGCTAATTCTGACATCTGTGTAAGCCCTGGGTTTGTTTCACTTGATTGATTTTCTTCTCATTGTGGGTCATTTTTCCTATTTCTTTGCACGCCTGGTTATATTGATCAGATGCTAGACAGTGTGAATTTCACCTTGTTGGGTGCTGGATATTTTTGTCTTCCTAAAAATATTTTCGAGCTTTGTTTTACGGCACAGTTAAATTACTTGGAAACAGTTTGATCCTTTCTGATTTTGCTTTTGAGATTTGTTAGGCAAGTCTAGAGCTAATTATTGCCCACTACTGAATCAAGACCTTTCTGACTAGCCTACTTAATTAGGAGTTGTTCCAGTGTGGATGGTGGAAACAAGCATTACTACCACCGTTGTGTGAGCGCAAAGTATTGTTCCCTGTAATCCTTTTGACTGGTCCTTTCTCTGGGTCTCACGTTGTTTTTGTTCTCTTGCACAGATGGACCAATCAGTACTCTATGAGTTTTCAAGGGCTCTCTCGCTCTCTCTCTCTCTCTCCTCTTTGGTACTCTAGTCCTATGACCCATAGCATCCTTAGTCTGCCCAAACTCAGTTCTTTCACCTCAACTCAGGGAGTTCACTGAGATCTTCCTGATTCCTCCTCCTTGAGTCCTGAACTGGAAACTCAGTGGTGTGAGCTGAGGCTATTATAGGATTCATCTCATTCATTTCTTGTCTCTCAGAGATCACTGTTCTTTGTTGTCCAATGTCCAGTATCTTGAAAACTGTTGTTCTGTGTATTTTGTCTTATATTGGTTTGTTTGTTTGTTTTGTTGTTGCTGTTTCTGGTCAGAGAGTCAATCCAGTCCTTATCATTCCATTTTGGCCAGAAACACAAGTCCCTTTGGTTTTTCAAACTGTATTTTCCAAACAGGTCAGGTGCTTTATTAACCCTTGACCTTAGTCAGAGGGTTAGCACTTGACTTACCTTCCAAGAATCTGATCCAAGACCGCCTCCTTCATGAATCTTCTCCTGACTTCTTTCACCTACCATTGCACAAGGCACATGGAATAAAGCCTGTGCTATTCATGAGGGCTATATTCTGAGCACTTCCTGAGTTTCCATGGTGGTGTCCGATACAGCACTATCCTTTCTCTCAAAATGCTTCTGTTTTCTGGATAAGAGCAATTGCTTCCTTAGAAGAATTTAATTTCTCCTCATTTCCATCATCAATAGCATCTGGCTTTTGTATCAAGATTGCTTCTCCCAGACAATACTGAGAAAGTATTTTATCACAAGAAGGCAGCTGTGCTGGTGGCTACCATGGAGAACCACGCATCTCTGAGACATGGGCAACGAGAAGTGAGCTGGTCTCTTTTCGTTTGGTGTGTTGTTTCTGCTTATTATTCTCAGCCCCTCAGTTCATTCTGTGCCTCAGCAGAATTAACATTACTGCACGTCACATCCTTGCATGACTGCTCACGGACTGCTGACATCATGAATACCAAATCTAGTTGTTATGGATCTAATTATGCTTTATTGAATTTATTTCTTCATTTGTTTCTTTATTGGACTCCTCCTTATAGGCCATATATATGGAGCCCGTTGAAGGCTGGGACTTGTCTTACCATTTTTTATTCCTCTGCCTAAATACAGTCTCTGGCATAAAATAAGTATTTGCTGAATGAATGAATAAAAGCATAAGAAGAAAAACGTACAAATCTCCAAACCTCTGTGTATCACTAGAATGCCTGCACTTTGATGACCCTGTGTTTATATTTGTCACATTTTGGCTGTTAAAACATCACTTTCAGCTGTTTGACAACTCGCTTGTTCGTGTTGCTTCAAATGTTTTAAATTTCTAACCTAATGGCTCCTCTAGTGTCATCCTGCCACTTAGACTTCAAGACTAGAAAAAAAGAAAGAGTGCGGCCCGATGATATCACAGAATGTCTCAAGAATCCTTAGCACAGGGATCAACGCCTCTTGGAAGAACTATCGGGACATTATCATTTTACCACCATCACCCCTGAGGCTTCCTGAATGCTTATCGTGTGCAGGGACTTCCAGAGCTTTACTGTGCAAAGTCAATCCCTTTTTGCTTTTCAAACTGATAAAATACTTAGAGGCCATGCATACCAAGGCACGTTTTTATTATCACACTTAGCCCTCCATATCAATGGGTTCCGCATCCACAGATTCAACCAACTAGAGATTAAAATAGTCAGGAAAAAAATAAAAATAAATACAACAATAAGTAATACAAAGAAAAATACAGTGTAACAACTATTTACATAGCATCTATATTTCACTGGGTATTACAAGTCATCTAAAGGTGATTTAAAGTGTACTGAAGGATGTGTACAGGTTGTGTGTGAATACTGTACCCTTTTATATAAGGGACTTGAGCATCTTCGGATTTTGGCATCCTCAGGGAGTCCTAGAATCAATCCCTGCAGATGCTGAGGCATGACTTTTTTTCTGTTTTAAACATCAGGGAAACGAGGATCCCAGTATAAAGCAACTTTATTAGCAAAGAAGACTGGAACTGGACCCTCCTATGTAAGCACAGTGCGGTTCCAGCAGCTCAGTGTGAAACTTTAACTTTCTCGCTGGTTCGCTTTTATCTCTGAAGGATAAACCCTCCAAGGTGTTTGGTTACTAGAGCAATGGACCTGATAACTCTTCACTGGCCGCTGCCTGGGACAGGATCAGGATTTAACGTGAATTACTTGAAGGCCTCGGATGAAGGGCCGTGCAGCCGAACATTTAGTCATGTTCAAAACATCTGAGGGACTGAACTATGTTTATCCAGACCTGGCAATTCCTGCATCCAACACTATTTTCCTGGGGCATCTTGGAGGATTAGTCTTTGCCAGAGAGCATTCCTATAATGTTTCTAGCCATCGCTACACTCTACGTGCAGATGATGGAATGGCACCTGCCTGTTTGACTGCACTCAGGGGCCGGAGCACAGGGGCTGGAGCACAGAAACACACAGTTCTCACCCAAATGCTTTACAAACACTTCTGCATGGCGTAGCCCTCCCAGCATGCACATGGGGACACTGTGGCTATTTGAAGTCCCTGGATGTCCAGATGGGTTTCTGGAGAATTCTGTGGTTGTAACGTCTGGGTTTTATGGCTCCTTTCTCAGTCACAAATTCCAGGCACAGGCCACTTGTGGTTCTGCATGCCAGCTCTGGTCTCAGCACACGTGAGCATAAGACTGCATGACAAAATACCCATGGCCGTACTGTAGGGCTTCCCCCTTGTAGGCATAGAGGAGTAGGAGGACCCAAAGCCTTCCATCCCTGGACAGACCCTTTTATGCCTGAGATGGGTTGTTAGTATTATCTTAGTTTGTGAGTTGGTTCCCTGTTGCTGTCTCTCAACTTTTACAAACGCCTATTTTAATTTATTTTATTTTATTTTTTAAAGACAGGGTCTCTGTCACCCAGGCTGAAGTGCAGTGGCATGATCATAGCTCACTGCAGCCTCAAAATCTTGGGCTCAAATGATCCTCCTGCCTCAGTCTCCCAAATAGCCAGGACTACAGGTGCGTACCAACACTTTAGGCTAATTTTTAAATTTTTGGTAGAAACAGAATCTTACTATGTTGCCCAAGTTGGTCCCAAACTCCTAGGCTCAAGCCATCTTCGCCTCCCAAAGTGCTGAGATATTAGGCACGAGCCACTGAGCCTGACCCAAAAGCCTATTTTAAATGTCTTCCCACAACCATACTATAAGACATCAAAAGAAGGGTCATTTTTTATACACCCTGTATGAGTTTGCCAGGGCTGGCATAACAAAGTGCCACAGGTTGGGTGGCACAAACAACAGAAATTTGTTTTCTCACAATTCCGGAGGCTGGAGTTCAAGATCAAGGTGTCAGCAGGGCTGGTTTCCTCTGGGCCTCTCTCCCTGGCCTGCAGAGGGTCGTCTCCTCTTTGTGTCTTCACATGGCCTTCCCTCTGCATGTGTCTGCCCTGGCTCCTGGTCTTATAAGCACAATCACCATACTGGATCAGGTCCCACCCCTGTGACCTCATTTTCCCTTAATTGCCTCTTTAAAAGTCCTATCTCCAAATACAGTCACATTCTGAGGTAACGAGGGTTAAGACTTCAACATACGAATTTTGTGGGACACAATTCAACTCAACACTCCACTACACAGAAAAGTGTGGTGGGACCTTAGCAATTAATAGGGGAGCTCCGAAGGAAGGAAAATTTCAAAGAAAATTGTAGCTTCAAGTCCGGCTTCCCCTCCCCAAAAATAGATCACCCTTCCAGGGCAGCTTGGAGTTTCTAGTTTCCTCTTTATTCATAAGAATTCTATTTCTCTGCAGTCTGTCTCTTAGCCAAACTCAATTTCTGCCAAACCATATCCCACCCATCACTAACTCTCCTGCCCCCCTGAGCCCTCCCTTTTTCCATAGACCCCACACAGAATAGCTCAAAATATCTTCCCAAAGCACAGCTCCATCCTTTAATGCCTCCTCATGGACTGGTCATTGAAGTTTGAATTACTCCATCATATGCCCCAGAATTCTTTCCCAGCCATGTCCTCCACAACTTTCCTCCCTGATCCTTTAGATCCAGGCAACTGGGAAACACACCAGAGACTGCAAGGCTGCTCTGGAAGGAGAATCCCCTGGGGGAGGGAAAGCTAGACTTGAAGTCTCAAGTTTCTTCTCCCAAAGTTGCCTTCCCTTGGGGATGCTTAATTAATTACCAAGGCCCCACCACACTGTTCTGCATGGGGCAGGGAGGGGTATTATGGGCTGAACTCTGTCCTTCCGAAATTTATATTTTAAAATCCCAACCCCCAAAGCTTCCCTTTCTATACCTTTATTCCGACTTTTCCCTTTACCCTTTCTGTCTGTCACAACTCACATACTGCATTTGTGCCTCCTTTGAATTTCACCTCCCAATTAAGTTTCCTGTCCTTCAAAAACTAAGAGCATGCACCTGCCCCCTTGGGCTCACATATACATTTGTTCACGATTTCTCTCTCTGTCTCTCCCTTCCTCCTGACATCATTTACTTCACCTTTCTTAAATGGCACTTATCCTGTGTGGTCTCTCATGAAATCCCTCCATGATCCCTGGAGCACAAGGGCAGCCCTGTTTCCTCTTCATGTTACTATAAAATGCCTAGTACATTACCTGGACTTTCAGCACCCAAGCTTAATTGGATGGAGCTGGGGCCCCCTTCTTTTGATTTATTTATTTACTTACTTACTTCAATGTTTTCACTGTGGTAAGATACACATGACATAAGGTTTATCGTCTTAGCCATTTCTAAGTGTGCATTTCAGTGGTATTGAGTACATTCACATTTATGTGCAACCACCACCATCATCCATCTGCAAAACACTTTTCATCTTACACAACTGACACTCTGTAGCCATAGAGCCATAACTCCTCATTCCCCTTCCCTCCAGCCATTGGCAACCACCTTTCTACTTTCTGTCTCTATAAATTTGACTACCCTAGGTACCTCATATAAGTGGAACCGTATTTGTCTTTTTGAGACTAGTTTTTTTCACTTAGCATAATGTCCTCAGGGTTCATCCCTGTTGCAGCATGTGTCAAAATTGCCTTCCTTTTTAAGGCTGAACAATACTCCATTGTATGAACAGGTCACACTTGGCTTATCCATTCATGCATCAATGGACATATGGACTGCTTCCACATTTTGGCTATCCTGAATAATGCTGCTATGAACATAGGTATATAGATGTCTCTTCAAGTCCCTGCTTTCAGTTCTTCTGGACTCGTACCTAGAAGTAAAATTACTAGGTCTTAAGACAATTCTATTTTTAATTTTGGGGGGGAATTGTGGTACTGATTTTTATAGCAGCTTCCCCATTTTACTTTCCCACCAACAGTGCACAAGGGTTCCAGTTTCTCCATATCCTCACCAACACTTGTTATTTTCTGTGTGTGTGTTTTTTTTGTTTTTGTTTTTGTTTTTTTTTTTGAGACGAAGTGTCGCTCTGTCACCCAGACTGGATGGAGTGCAGTGACGCAATTTCGGCTCACTGCAAGCTCTGCCTCCTGGGTTCACACCATTCTCCTGCCTCAGCCTCCCAAGTAGCTGAGACTACAGGTGCTTGCCACCACACCCAGCTAATTTTTTGTACTTTTTTTTTTAGTAGAGACGGGGTTTCACCATGTTAACCAGGATGGTCTCGATCTCCTGACCTTGTGATCTGCCCACCTCAGCCTCCCAAAGTGCTGGGATTACAGGCATGAGTCACTGTGCCCAGCCCCTTGACCACTTTTTAATTGGGTTATTTCTGGTTTTTTTGTTGTTGGTGAGTTGTAGGGGTTCTCTATAGATTCTTGATATTAACCTGTGATCAGATATACGACTTGCAGATATTTTCTCCCATTCCATGGCTTGCTTTTCAGTCTGTTATGCCCCCTAATGCACAAGAATTGCTAATTTCCATGTCATCCAACTTATCCAGTTTCCGTTGACTGTGGAGTTGCTGCCCTTGGATGTAAGCCCAGCACTACATCCAAGCTGTTCATTGCTGCCACTGTCTTCTGAGTCACTAACACTAGTGTCTACTAGAAGAAATCTTTTTCTCTATCTTTTCATATTTTGGCCCAAAGAAGAGTAGATTTTGCTGTCTCTCCCATCTAGAGGAATGGTGAAGCGAACGTATGCAGCCTTTCTCTCTCTTTCTTCCTCCAGGATCCTTCATCAAGCAGGAGAAGGCACCGTGCAACTCATCAAAACTTGACATTCATTGGTTCTACAGGCAAACAAGGCCATGGAGTCAGAACCAGCGCTCATGTGCCACCCACCTTTTCTGGTGTTTACAGTGGCTTCCTGCAGCAGGCCAGTTATCGCAGTCCTAAGTGATAAAGTGAAAGTGTTTCTCCATTGCTTAATGAGAGTTTTGTATATATTCCAGCAGGAGAAAGAGAGAATGACCTCCAAACCTCTGTTGGTTCCATGGAAATAGGTTGAAAGTTAAAAGGGAAGGAAGGTTCATTAAATGATTGAGGTAGCTCTTGCACAGAGCTGGAAAATGTAGCTAGGGGTATTGAGAGCAACATTGTCTGATTGCACAGAGAAAAAAAATATGGTTCTCTGGAGATTCCAAGTTTTCACCTTTTCAGATTGTACCTCATTTTCTGAGATTCAAAGAGGTAAGGTCCTATGCATTGTGTAACTCTAGGGATGTGGAGTTTTGCTTATATTTCTTCATAATACAGGATCTCTGGGACACATAAGCTACTTCCCCTCTAAATACTTTACTAAGGGATATTCTAAATTTAATTTCCTGGTATATTGCCTTCCTGACCCACTCACCCCATGGGAAAACATTTTCTGTGGAACATTGTAGAAAACAATTGATGTATTTTAAAATCAACTTTTGTCAAATATATCCATTCTCTACAATAAAGTCTACCTTAATTCATTTAGCACAGTTTTATTTTCTTTGCAAATAATTTCTTTTTTAAAAAATGTTTCTTAATTTGTTTGTAATTATTCTGTTGAGTTAAATTATCAGTTTACAAAAAAGAATCACTGACTCAAAACTGGTCTGTTAAAGAATAAAACTGTAAAGAAAATAGTAACATAAATATCGCAGCTCAAAATAACATCATAAATATAAATAAGAGAGATGACTCCAGTCTCGTTCAAATATAGACTATAAAGCTACATATTCTAGAGCAAGGACAGGCAAATGTATTTCCTACAAATAACCTCAATTGCAGAGTTAAATTTTTAAATTGGATTTCCCTAGACTAAGGAATCTGCTTCCACTCGGCAACGATTTATCTGTTTAGAAACATTGTTAAACAGAGATGTGAAGATTTTGCATCATTTTCCAACAGTGGCCTTTTTTAATATGCCCATTGAGGTTTTTTAAATCCTAAAACAAACACAAAATATTGCTTTTCCAGTTTTAAACTGAATATTTCTATCTAAAGAGTCACACAGCCAAGACGCAAAGCCTTCTCCAAAGCACAAACAGGTTTAGGTCAAAATAATCCCCCAAAGTTGGTAAAACCAGTTTCATTAGTTTTTGAATGTTTCTACTCAGAAAGGAAACAGAATACGCTTGCGGAAATCATTTGTACTGTTCACTATGTTTCTCTCGCTCATCAAGAGAGTACATCTCTCTGCTGCCCATAAAGTGAGACATGACCTTATAACCTGCTTCAGGAAATGCGAGTGGAAACACAGCTTGCAGAGTTTGTATGCCATGTACCATGCTGTCGCTCTCCCTGCCACCATGACAACTTGGCACTGTTCCAGTAATGGCGGTTCCGCCAGCCTTGGTCCCAGAGTGAGGAAGGCATGCAGCAGACTTTCAGCTGACCTGTGCCAGGTATGAACTTGGCTGAGTAAGATTTGGAGGTCATTTGTTACTGCAGCATAACTTAGCCCATTCTGAGTGATACGTAGTGACTGACAGAACTCTTTAACCATTAGACATAAGTTGGATGAGGCAGAGTATTAACAGCATATAAAGTGCGTATGCACAGCATACAATGAGCAACATCACTTGGGGGTGGTAGCAGGGCTTGTGTTTGCTTTTGGTTTATGGTTGGATTAAACCACTGATATAGCAAATTTTGAACTCACTCTTGGACTGAGAGTGATATATATTCAAGGAAAAAATGGCTGGTGATGTTTTCCTGTTGGAAACTTATGTTACAAAAGAAGAGGTGTTTGTTCTAGTTAACAATTATGGTGTGAGTCATGGTAAGGACTGGAAAATGTGTGTTGAAATCAGGATACATGGAAACTAGCTACATAAGCATTGAGGAAAAGAGATGCCATGACAGTAAAAGAAGTTGTTTCTCGGCCAGGTGCAGAGGCTTACGCCTGTAATCCCAGCATTTTGGGAGTCAAGGTGGGCACATCAAGAGGTCAGGAGATCGAGACCATCCTAGCTAACACAGTGAAACCCTGTCTCTATTAAAAATATAAAAAATTAACCTGGCGTGGTGGTGTGCACCTGTAATCCCAGTTACTTGGGAGGCTGAGGCAGGAGAATTACTTGAACCTGGGAGGTGAAGGTTGCAATGAGCTGAGATTGCACCACTGCACTCCAGCCTGGCAACAGAGCGAGACACCGTCTCAAAAAAAAAACAACAAACAAACAAACAAACAAAAAAAACTTGTTTCTCAGTGTCAGTCTTCTTACTACCTGGCATTCAACATTATACATATTAATTGCGACGCAATAATGAAGGAAGTACATTCAGATTAGAAATTAGAACCAAGCAGTGCCTATTTGGTGTATATGTATCTTCTGAGTACATAGTGTGAAGGTATTAGCAGAATATAATATTTATTTTCCACACAGACTGTTAGGATAAGGGGTACCCAAATGAGGATTTGAAATTAGGAATGAGTGGTTGTGAGGTTTTTGTTGTTGTCATTGTTGTTGTTTGTTTATTTACTGTAGAGATGGGTGTCTCACTTTGTTGCCCAAGCTGGTCTCGAGCTCCTGGGCTCACATGATCCACTCACCTTGGCCTCCCAAAGTGCTGGTATTACCAGTGTGAACTGCCACGCCCAGCTATGACTGTTTGTGCGTGTGTTTTTAAGGCATTATTACTACATGGCACTGATAATATCAGTTAAGGCCCTTTAAATAATAGTAAGTGATTCATCCATGTGGCATGTGGAATATCTTAGCAATATATTTGGCAATTCATGAGGATTGTTAGAGATGGCCACTGGATGCAAATGAATTAATTGCTAAGAATTTGATTCCTTTCAGATATTTGATGATTTTCTTCAATTACTAGAGGAAGAGAGTAGTGGCCTGTTGTTGGGTACACAATACTTCAAAACTGTAACTGAAGGATACCATGGAATTTGAAAAATTCCAAAGCCCAATTCAAATAAAAAGTGTGTTAGGAACCATTCACTGCTACCTTCCAGCTTTTGAGTTTAATACACTCTTACTACACTTCTAAATATTTAAATGGATGCAGGGAGTATAGAACAGTTTCTCACCATAATCTATTTAGTTCTTCGTCAGGTGGTTTCTGAAAGAGCCACCTAAAATTTCCTTCCGGTCTGAATGGCCTATAATGGCAAGCTAAGATTTATGATTTTGACATGTTTAGATGATTATTAAATTTAATTTTTAGTACTTTCATGACTTTTTAAAGTCTGTGATCATCTGAAATTTACATGAGCATACCACATGAAATTACACTCTAATTTTTTTTCCAAAAAGCCAATTATTAGGTCATCCGTCCTTTCCCTCATTGTCATGAACTGTGGATTTTATTGGATCCACCCACACGTGGGCCTGTTTTTGGACTTTCTGTTTCATTGATCTGTCTGTCTATCCCAGTCAAAATGACTATAGTTTAAAAATACTGCTTCTGGAATAATAATCAAGTGAAAATGGATGAAAAGTTTTTTTAAAGATAATGAGAGAAGTCTTACCTTAAAAACAACTTCAAAGTTATTATGAAGAATTTCATCTATCACTAGAAGATAATATATGCTGTATTGTACGTGCTTTACTTTCTTGCCTTCTGCAAGCCTGCACACGTAAACAGCTTTCTCCATGTCAAAGCAACTCACATTGACTTCATTGTCTCTCTAATTGTTGCTTTTCTCTCCTTCCTTTCACTGCCAATCTGCCCCTGCTGCCATGGAACGTGTTCCTCTTTCCCTTAAATTCCTGCGCTATCTGGGTACACTGCACTCCCCAAAGAGAACTATTAAAAGTTATCAGTGACCTCCTTCATGTCCTTCAAGTCTGTTTCTGATCTTCAGCCTCCTGGGCCTCCCTTATATAATGTTGCCCCATCAACACACTGCCCGGGCCCACCTTGGTACCTTCTTTCCACTACCTACCCTGGACCTCCTCTGACTTTCCTGCTGGGAACTTCTCTGCCTTCTTGCTTTTCTTGCATGTGTGCTGCCTGTACACACTTCACTTCAAGTGTGACTGGGGGCGCCTTGCACATATTCCTTAACCTCACTCCCTGCCTCCTGTGGTTTGGATATGGTTTGTTTGGTCTGGTCAAGTCTCCTGCCGAAATTTGATCCCCATTGTTGGAGGTGGGCCTGATGAGAAGGTGTTTGGGTCATAGGGATGGATCCCTCATGAATGGTTTGGTGCCATTCTCTCAGGAGTGGATGAGTGTCATTCTTAGTTCCCAAGAGAATTGCTTGTTGAAAAGAGCCTGGCATCTTCTCTTCTCTCTCTTGCTCCATCTCTCATCATGGGACACACCCGTTCCCCTTCCTCTTCTGCCATGAGTGGAAGCTTCCTGAAGCCCTCACTAGAAGCAGATACTGGCACCATGCTTCTTCTACAGCCTTTAGAACTGTGAGCTAAATAAATCTCTTTTCTGTATCAATTACCCAGTCTCAGACAACACAAACAGACTAAGACACCCCCAAACCCTGAAAACATGAGGTGGTTTAGCTCACATGGCTTATGTTCATCAAGGACCAGCTGACCGTTTTCACAGCATGGTCTACTGTCAGCTAACACCTTCCTGGTCTAAAAGGAACTGCCCACCTTCCTGTGGACTCCCAGAACAGTTCCTCTCCTTGACACTCTGATGGCACCATTGTCCCCAGCACCTCCAAGACATCTTCTGGATGTGCTTGAAAGGAGCCCCTAATTTACAAACTCTTACCACGTGATTTCTCCTCCTTCCACTCTACCACCTCCACTAGCTTATTCTTCCTACTTCCTAAGTAGCTTCCACGGAGATTTTTATTAAAAGCTTTTTTGGCTTCCTGGTCCCAACTGGATTAATTAAAGTTTCTTACCCTGGCACCCAAAAACCCCAGTGTCAGTGCACAAACGTTGTACAGTGCAGCATCTGTACTCCTTGCCGCCACCCTGACTGATACTGAAGTCAACAGGATGTGGATTTCAAGCTGGACTTGGTCTCTTAGTGGCTATGTGGGCTTGGGCAGGTAACCCAGCCTCACTCTCATCAAAGACCTTGGGTGGCATAAGTGGGATTTCCCACATGTAGCCTGTATATGTCAAACGATGAAGACCCTCCAGTGATCAAGGATCTTGCTTGTTGAGCATAGACGCAGGATGTGGCTACACTATACAGCAGTAATGGTAACACCTCTGGACTTCAGAAGGTGAACAAAAGGGCTCCCCTTCCTTCCTTCTTCCATCTTCTCAGCGGTCAACACAGGGACCCTCCTTTGTTTCTTCTCTGCTCTTGGAGATCAACAAAGTGATTTTCTCTTCCTTTCTTATTGGTCACCCCTTTTGACCCATTGGAGCTATTTCTTGGTATCCCCAAAATGACCATTGCAAGTAATAGGTGTTCTGTACGACTTTGCAAATGAATTGTTGCATGAGACCACCCAATCGTTGTGTAGAGAAAAGATCACCGAGAACCAACAGATCTTGGTTTAGGTTCAGATTTGCCCTGTTCTGGCTGCATCACACTCAACAACTATATAATCTTGCTAAGCTTTAGTGCCCTAAATTTTCATGGGGTGCTCTGGTGAGTGTCCAATAGCCACATGTGGCTAGTGGCTATCGTTCAGACAGATAAGATATAGAATATTCCCATCATTGCAGAAAGCGCTATTGGACA